>NC_056759.1:29988384-30288384 GCF_018687715.1 Carya illinoinensis
AGCTAGCTGGAATTATAAACAAATCAGGTATCTGATGACATGGTGGCGCAGCCAAAGCTCATACATGACCGTATGGAATGATCATATTTGATGGGTGGAGAGTTCCACTAGAAGTGTCTCTGGACCTGATTGATAAAAATCCAAAAGAAAAATCTCATCAGTTTTTTTTTTTTTTGAAAGTGAAACATAGTTTCATTCATCATAAAGGCGGACAATTACAACTTTTAACCTGCAAGATACAAGTCAAATTCTATCCTTTTTACGCACTTCAACCCACAAATTTCTTTGAGGCTGACAGGGTCTTGTCCAATGACTCCAGACTAAAAGTCTGAGAGACAAGCCTCCAGACTACTGTCTGAGAGACTTAACTCTGTCTTAGACCACCGTCTAAGACAGCCCACACATCTCCCCCTCCCAAGGAGTGGAGTACTAAACTCTACGGACCCTCGGTCCTAGAGACAAAGTTTTATACTGTCAACTAAAACAAACTAAAAAAAACCAAAAATACAACAAAGAACACAACTTAAGCAGCTTGGGCCCAGCCCAAAACAAAAGTACAGCCCAGCCCAAAACAAAACCCAGCCCATTGGCCGCTAGGTTTACATCGCTTCCTACAGCTGCTGCATCCTCTCGTGCGGCGCCTTACCTCCAACCAGGTGCAGGGATTTACAAAGACACCACTTCTCCTCCAAGCTCACGGCTCCAAAACTCTTCACGGACTACTCAAGCCTCCGAAATACAAGTACTGCGCACGGCTCCAAGCTCCTTTCCTTTGTCTGAACCCTTCCGGATCCATGCATACTCTCCAAGCTCCAAGCTCTGCTTTCCGGTATACGTCGACCGAGATAAGAACCAGGGCAACTTCCTCTTTATTCCATCTCCATGCACTCCTCCGGCGATTCATCTACTTCTGACCAGCGCCAACTTGGATGCCGTGGGCCACCTCGTCTTCATCTTCACCAGTTCAGGACGAAGTAGATCCTGCCTTCTTACGCCGCCCTATGGCCTCGAGAACAACAAGCGTCTCTCCCTTAACAAACATCTAGACCTCAGCCCCTAAAAGCCCTGCGCCACACCAGAAAATAAACTAAAAAGGACAGGAAAATAGAAGGGAAAGAAAACTAATGAAAAGGAAAAAGAAACGGGGGGGAGGGAGGAGCCGAAGCTCCCACCCCCCTCCGAGGGGAGCTTTTCTTTTTGCTGGTTTTAGAGAGATGTGAGAGATTCTCTCTCTAGAATAAGACGGAAAAGAAGTTATCCCTCGTGAAAAATCTCATCAGTTAAGGCTTATATTCTTCTTCTTTTGAATAGATTGAGAACATTATAATAAGACTTAGGAATCAGTATGGCAGTAAGTTATTCCGCAGACTTTCTATTTGGGACATGCCTTTTTGTTATTTAATAAATCTTTGATTACTTCAAAAAAAGTTATTCACAGTACGTTCTTTGTCAATGGAAGTGAGCAACATAGACAGAAAAGTCACACATACATCAACTGAACAAAACATATTACGGGCAGGACTATTGGAGTATATTTGAGTACACTATATCATATTTCCAGCTGGTGGAAATGATCTTGGAAATGATCGATGAAGTGAACTCAGCTTCTAAATTATCCACCCCACACTGGATAGACAGCTTTTCCATGCTTGATCTAGGTTTACGCTCAATTGTAGCTGCTAGAGTAAAATAGAGAAGCTGTATTCTGCTCCCTCTAACTCAAGAGACATTAACATATATAATGACTTAACAAGTCTTCCCTTATGAAGAGATATACTTCAGAAAAAATTGATCAGATGACTATTTTTTCTTTAGTATTTTTTCATTTTCCCAACAAAGATTATAGACGGGAACCCCAAATCCTACCGCGTCCCACCTTAATGAGTTGAAAGCATGACCTGACTTCCACCTGAAGAAAGAGTACACTAAACTACCGAGGCCAGCGCCTGAACTAAAGTAGTTTCAAGTTTCACAAATTTCGAAAAAGCTAAAAAGTTAATGTATTTTCAGAGTAACGAAAGTTCCGTACAAGTTCAAAAATGCATTTCAAGAGATGGGCATAATCAATGTTAGGTAGCACAGACATCTGGACAAAATGATACTTCAAATATATTGTAGCATTTATAACCTCATTTTTACCATGTGCACGACAATTTCCTGTACAGTTTTTGCCGAACATTGTTAATATTAGAATATATATATATGTATATATATACATATACATGATCAATCATGATCAATACTATTTCTAAAGAGTTTGGTCAGACCACCTTAATCTGAAAAACTCTAAAGATTTTCCTGCTATTGACCGATCAGCGCCTGAATATCCATTAATCCAGGCACCTACCAGTTCGACCACTTCAAAGAAGAAAGCAACTACTTCCTCTTCTCAAAAGTCTGTTCAATCCTCCAAGTCCAAGAAAAAGAATATTTCTACAGGACTAACAAAGAAGGATTTAATTCACCTACTCCAACAATCGCTGAAGGAAGACAGCTCTGACCCAGAATCAAAAGCCTCCTCTGAAGCCTCCTACAGTAACACATTTGGACATGATTCAGAAGACACTCCAAGACTATCTGATGACTGATCCATCATTATCCAGCTGACAGCCAGCTACCTTGATTCACGGGATTGAATACACTGTTCAATCACGGGCGACATATTTACTGTACCTCTACTCATGATTGTGTATAGTACCATTTACTATTCTACTTTCACTGTATCTCTACTTTAATGATTGTATACAATGCTTCCTTGCTCTATAAAAGGAATGCCTTGCTTCAGCATTAGACACAACTTCTTTTAGAGCTTCTTCCTCGACTCTAGGTACTACGCCCAGAGCCTCTCTTCTCCCTCACCTTCCTTCTCTTCTTCTTCATCCCTAACCTCTCCAGATATTCTTCTGTAATCTTGTTTAAACTTATTTATTTTAATAAACTTCTTTATATTCAGTATTTGCTTATATTTTCATTATTTATTTTCTGCAATCATATTTATATTTCAGTATTGCATTTCATGCATCGGCAGTCTGAGACGCCCAAAATATCTGCTCACGTTTAATTCTTGCATATTTATATTTCAGTACTGCATTTCATGCATCGGCAATCTGAGACGCCCAAAATATATGCTCACGTTTCATTCTATCTGCTCACGTTTAATTCTTCCTATTTACGTTTAATTCTTCCTATTTACTTTCGTGCTTATCTTTCATTTGCTTTATATTCTATTCCTCATTTTCTTCATCTTTTATCTGTTCCGCTCTTCTTTGGTATCAGAGCCATCTTTTCGGCTCCTGGTAATTGATAGTTCGTAATTACTTCTTATTATTTCACTTATTTTGTTGTTCTACAAACCAAAGACCGAGCTTCT
The DNA here is from genome assembly GCF_018687715.1 of Carya illinoinensis. Classification (NCBI taxonomy): domain Eukaryota; kingdom Viridiplantae; phylum Streptophyta; class Magnoliopsida; order Fagales; family Juglandaceae; genus Carya; species Carya illinoinensis. The sequence continues at coordinate 29,991,755 of NC_056759.1, forward strand.
ACTCTGTCTAGTTATTCCCAGACCTGTCAAGAGACCTACTGTCCTGTAAGACCCGTTGCTAGGTGAGCGTAGGGCATTTGGACGCCAGGGTGAGATTAGCTTTGAGATTACCTGAGACTTCTGAGATGTGAGGCACTGTTTTGTTTAAAAACAAAGTAAGTAAAATGTATAGATCTAATTCAACTATTAGTTCCAGTTCCAGGATTGAACCCCCTGATATCATTAATGAGGAAGATTTCTCAGTTGAAGAAACTGATCCTTCTGTTAATTGGAATCAATGGACGATTCCACGTATTCAACCCAGTTCTATTTACCAAACAAGTTGGTTTAAGTCTAATCTTAGTTTTAATTCTGAATTCAAAGTTAAAACTGTTGAACAAACTTGTGAAGTCTCCAATGTTCAAGAAAAATATCATCTTTTCACTAAGAAATCCATACGGGAATTCTTGTCAAAAGGTTATAAGTTTCTTCATATTGGATCTGTCCAGATCGCTGTTAAACCATTAACAAGATTAGGAATTAATGCTTCTATTCTTCTATGCTTAAGAGATGCTAGACATAATCAGTTTGAAACTAGCATTCTTGGTATGATTCAATCTTCTTTGTTCAATGGTCCTGTTTACTTTGATTGCTTTCATGACTTACCACTTGCTTTAAATGATCCAAATATTCTAAAAGCTTTAACTTTAAACATTGCTACCTCTGGTTATGATATGATCAAAGGAAGCAAACCCCTTGCTGTTATTTACCGAATCTATTACAGGGTTTTAAAATCAACTTTAAATCTCAAAACTGTTCTGAAATCTACAGGGGGAAAAACTTTGTTAATCCAAAGTTCTACCCCTGATGCTAACGTAAAGGTTCCAACAATGATTCATTGGAAAGATATTTCTCTTCCTAATGAATGGATCCTAAACCAAGAAGTTCCACCTGCTCCCATCTTAACTGCCAAACCTGATCTTGATTATATTCAACAATATTTAGATGGTACTGTCAAAATTAGCTTTGATCATACTCCGGCGACAAGTTTCAGAAGAAACTCTTTTGCTGGATCTAGATCTTCTTTTAATCCTGCAGCAGAAGACTTTGAAAGAAGAGATCAAGATCTCAATATCTTTCTTAAGGATTCTGCAAAAGCTGCTCAACCTGTTTTAAATAATTCTGATTTAAAAATGAAAGGGCTCTCTACGTCCTCTCAAATTACCTCTGCCTTTTATTCAGCCAAAGATGTGGAAACATCTAAAGGCAAATCCATAAAGGAAGAAGCTAATAAGGACGATGAAGATGCTTCAACATTGTCTCCTACAGCTTCAGATATGGCTGCTTCCATTGCTCCTTTACCTAGTCAGCTTAATGTCATTAACAGAAATTATTTTGAAATAGATCTAATTTCTTTGTTCAAAGATTACAATTCGAAAGAAAACCGTGATAAGAGAAAAACTTATCATGCGAATTTTTCTAATCTTGAAAAATCACGTGTTAAACGCAAATGGAAAGAAGAGATGAATACCAAACAAAAACATATTCTCTTCTTTGATTTCCTTGAAAATTACTATGTTTCTAAAAATAGTTTGAATGTTTTAAATACTGATTTCGTCAAGGAAGAAGGAAGGACTACTGTTAAGTCCAGTCACCCTCCTTCAGAGGCAATTATTATTTCCCATTTAGGTGTTGATTTAACTGCTTCACCTTTTAAAGCACCTAATGTTGAGTCCAATGATCGTGAAACTAACACAGTTTTGTCTGAAACTAAGAAAATTATCCAACAGAATAATTTTTCTAATACTTATCTCCAAACCATAGGACAACAACTGGATAGAATCAAAGAAAAGACAGAAAATCCAATTTCTATCCACTCTTCAAAACCTGTTTCTCAGTCTATTGAAAATTCTTTGCTTGTTTTACCAGAAAAAAGGCCAATCTTTGATCCCAAAACCAAACAAGCCCGAACCCTTGATCAAATTAATCAAATGCTTCAAAAAATCAAGATTGAAAAATCCTCCTCTAGTAAACCAAAAAAATCCTCAAATGCTTTGACCAACAAAGAGGAAGAAGATGGTTTTATTCAAACTACAGATGAAGCCTCATCCGAAAGTGATTCTTCAACTGTACGAAACATTGATTTACTCGAAAAGAATTTCCAACTTGTTGGTCTTGAATCTAAACCCAATCCAATGAGCTTTACAAGAAATTGGTATTCAAAACCTACCCCCCCTGATTTACAATTTGAAGAAAAGATCTTCCAATCCCAATCTTCTTATTCAGCTGATAAAACTTACGAATAGAATATTGATGGAATGTCTGAACAAGAAACACTAAATACCATGAGTAAAATGTCTTTAGTTGCAAATGCTTACATTAATAATAATATTAGAGAACCTGATATTGTTGTTATCTTAACCACTAGTTTTACTGGAATGATCCGTAACTGGTGGGATAAACACCTTTTTCCGGAGACCAGAGAAGCAATCCAACATGCCGTCAAAAAAGATGACAATGGACTTCCTGTTTTTGATCCTGCTATTAACTCTACTCCTTTTGATGGTGTTAATACTTTAATCTATACTATTATTAAGCATTTTATTGGTACTCCTTCTAATATTACAAGTCGTGTTTCTGATTATTTAAATAATCTGCGATGCCGTCAGATGTCTGACTACAGATGGTATCAAGATGTTTTTACCTCCAGAGTAATGCTTCAAAACGACAGTCAGAAGCCTTACTGGAAGGAAAAATTCATCGATGGTTTACCTCATCTTTTTGCTCTCAAAGTCAAGGATGAACTTACTGATATCTCAGGATTTCTTAATTACGATAATTTCACTTATGGTGATATTTTCAGTGTAATTAAGAAACTTGGTATTAGTATGTGTAATGATCAACGTATGCTTCGTCAACAATTGAAAAATAGTAAGAAAGCCAAATACGAAATGGGAACATTTTGTGAACAATATGGCCTTCCTCCTATTGCTCCTTCTAGACGAAAGCCCAAGCAGTTTAAACAGTTTTCCAAATCTCGTGGTGGTTACAAGAGAAAATCCCGTGATGATTTTTACAAAAAATTTCCTAACAAGAAATCCTTTCCTAAAAAGAAGAATTTCCAAAGTACTTCAAAAGGAAAATGTTTTAATTGTGGAAAGAATGGACATTTTGCTGATAAATGTACCCAGAAACCTAACAAGTTCAAAAATAAGCTTAATGCGTTGAATATTAGTGTCATTGATCAAGAAGAGTTATTCCAACTCATGGAAATGAAAGCTTCTTCCTCTGACATGAGTGAATTCAGTTCTAGTGATTTAGAATATCACTCAGAAACTGGATCTTCTGATTCTCCCATTATCAAGCTTGGTTGTAACTGCACTGACTCTTGTTGCAAACCTACAGGAAAAACAATTAATGTTTTATCCAAAGGTGAAGAACAAGAAAATCTTTTATTAACTATGATTTCACAAATTCAGGATCCAGAGCTTAAACAAGAATACCTTCTTAAGCTCAAAAAGACACAGACTCATCCTAAGTCAGAACCTCCTAAACAAAGGATCAATTTTCAAGAGACTTTAGAAAGGTTTCAGAAGAAAAAACCTAAAGAAGTTTCCACCCAAGATTTACAAAGTGAAGTAAATCTAGTCAAAAAACAGATTATTGAACTCAAGACTGAGGTCAATAAACTCAAAGATTCAAACTCTGCTTTACAGCAAGAGCTTTTATGTATTAAAATTGATAAAGAGTTTGATCATAACATCCCTTCTGACGATGAGCAACCTTCTAATTCTGAGAAAAATGAAGAGAAATCTTCAGAAAATCAGATTGCTTTAATTCGCCATTCCATTCCCCCTAAATGATTTTCACGAGTTAACATTGTCATTGCTCATGATTTCAAATTCTCTGTTATTGCTATGATTGATTCTGGATCGGATATGAATTGTATCCAAGAAGGATTAGTTCCCAGTAGATATTATGAAAAATCTACTGAAAAGCTATCAACGGCAAACGGCTCTAGAATGAAGATCAATTATGAGCTAAGCAATGCTCATGTTTGCCAAGATAATGTTTGCTTTAAAATCCCTTCTGTTCTTGTCTGAAATATGTCTGATAAAGTCATATTAGGAATTCCTTTTATCTCTATTTTATATCCTTTTATTTCTGACAAAGATGGAATCACTACTGATCCTTTTGGACAGAAAGTGAAATTTACCTTTGCTTCAAAATTCAAAATTGACACTGATAAGAGCTTAAAATCCTTGCTTTTAGCAAAAAACCAACATTTGAATTCCCTTCAACAGGAAATCAAATATAAAAAGATCTCTGAACATTTGTCTAATCCTCTGCTTCAATCAAAAATTGCTGATTTTAATCAGAGATTAATCTCTGATGTTTGTTCTAATCTTCCCAATGCTTTTTGGCATAGGAAAAAACATGTTGTTTCCCTTCCTTATGTTAAGGATTTCTCTGAGAAAAACATTCCCACTAAAGCTCGCCCTATTCAGATGAATAGTAAAACTTTAGAATTTTGTAAACAAGAAATCAAAGATTTGCTTGCTAAAAACATTATTAGACCTAGTAAGTCTCCTTGGTCATGTGCTACTTTCTATGTCCAGAAAAATGCAGAAATAGAGAAAGGTACTCCTCGTTTGGTGATTAATTACAAACCTCTGAACAAAGTCTTAGAGTGGATCAGGTATCCCATCCTCAATAAAAATGACTTAATTCAGAGATTGAGTGATGTAGTAGTTTTCTCCAAATTTGACCTTAAGTCAGGATTTTGGCAAATTCAGATCTGTGAGTCAGATAGATACAAAACCGCCTTCACTACTCCCCTTGGTCACTACGAGTGAAACGTGATGCCCTTTGGTCTAAAAAATGCCCCTAGTGAATTCCAAAATATCATGAATGACATTTTCAATGCCTTCACCCATTTTACCATTGTTTACATTGATGATGTTCTCATATTCTCCAAATCCATTGATGAACACTGGAAACATTTGCAATCGTTTCTTGATATCATCAGATTAAATGGTCTTGTTGTTTCTGCAAAGAAAATTAATTTGTTTCAAACCAAGATTCGTTTCCTTGGTTATGATATTTCAGAAAGCAAAATTAGACCCATCAATCGGGCTATAGAATTTGCTGACAAATTTCCTGATATCATCATTGATAAAAATCAATTACAAAGATTCCTTGGTTCTCTCAATTATGTCACTGAAGTCTACCAAAACATGAGAAAACAATGTAAACCATTGTTTGATCGTTTGCATACTAATCCTCCTGTTTGGACAGATATCCATACCAATCTCATTAAACAAATCAAGGCATATGTCAAGACTCTTCCATGCCTTGGTATTCCTACTCCTGATTCATTCAAAATAGTAGAAACAGATGCCTCAGACATTGGTTATGGTGGCATTCTGAAACAAAAAGTTTCGCCAGATTCTTCTGAACAGATTGTTCGTTTCCATTCTGGAGTCTGGAGCCCTGCACAGCATAATTATAGCACTATTAAAAAAGAAATACTTGCTATAGTATTATGCATATCAAAATTTCAAAGTGATTTATTAAACAAAAAATTCCTGTTACGCATTGACTGCATGAGTGCTAAATATGTATTAGAACAGGATGTTCAAAACATTGCATCTAAACATATTTTCGCCAGATGGCAAGCTATTTTAAGTGTTTTTGACTTTGATATTGAGTATATTAAAGGTTCTGATAATTCTATTCCTGATTTCCTTACTCGTGAATTCTTGCAGCAACCATGAGCAAAAACCGAGATAAAGGAAAACAAATTGTCCCCGCCCCACCACCACCTGTTTCAACCAAACTAGCACCTCCTGTGGAAATTGCCAACCGATTTACTACCTTGGGTAGTATATATCAACCTGCTTCTTTTGCTTCAACTGTTTCAACTCCATATGATCCATATGCCAAACCTATTGCTTCAGCAACAGAAAGGCCTACTCAATTATTCCTCCCTGCTTCAAAAACCCAATACATCAAAAAAATGTATTCTTGGAACCTATTCTACATTGAATCCAATCGATCCATAGACACAGATCCCTATAAGATAGCTACCCGCTATTTTCCCCCCAATTTCCATTGGATCCCGGAGAATTCAACCAAAAACCTCCAGTTTTATTCCAGTATTCTGATCCACACTGATTTCTTAACCACTAAACCCATTTATGATAAAACAGATGATTCTAAACTGATTTATCATAGTGCTTACATTCTCAGATTCATTACTGAAGAAGATTGGGGTACACACCCCTCTACTTCCAAGAAACTCTGTGATTCAGAAATTACTTACAATTATTATGACTACATTGATGCCTGGTTCAGGTTCATGCTGTTCCAGACACCAGATATGTCACATTCGTGGTTTTTTAACTTTGATAAGAATTTCAGAGGAAAAATTCCACTATGGTTCAATAAATGGTGGCACCAATTTGGACTCATTCCTCACATTTTCCCAGAGGAACTCCAACGGGCCTCCAAATCCTTTATTCAAGCAATCTCTTCAAAGTTGGATGCATATGAGTCTAAATTTCCATACTGCATTCATTTCAGTAAAAGATTCAAACCTCCATGGATCCTAAAATGGTCCTACGAGAAAAATGGTGATATTCTACACAGGTTTACCTTTGTTAAATGGTGGGACAGATTCCCTCACATGGCAAACATGATCAATACTATTTCTAAAGAGTTTGGTCAGACCACCCTTAATCTGAAAAACTCTAAAGATTTCCCTACTATTGACCGATCAGCGCCTGAATATCCATTAATCCAGGCACCTACCAGTTCGACCACTTCAAAGAAGAAAGCAACTACTTCCTCTTCTTAGAAGTCTGTTCAATCCTCCAAGTCCAAGAAAAAGAATATTTCTATAGGACTAACAAAGAAGGATTTAATTCACCTACTCCAACAATCGCTAAAGGAAGACAGCTCTGACCCAGAATCCGAAGCCTCCTCTGAAGCCTCCTACAGTAACACATTTAGACATGATTCAGAAGACACTCCAAGACTATCTGATGACTGATCCATCATTATCCAGCTGACAGCCAGCTACCTTGATTCACGGGATTGAATACACTGTTCAATCACGGGTGACATATTTACTGTACCTCTACTCATGATTGTGTACAGTACCATTTACTATTCTACTTTCACTGTATCTCTACTTTAATGATTGTATACAGTGCTTCCTTGCTCTATAAAAGGAATGCCTTGCTTTAGCATTAGACACAACTTCTTTTAGAGCTTCTCCCTCGACTCTAGGTACTACGCCCAGAGCCTCTCTTCTCCCTCACCTTCCTTCTCTTCTTCTTCATCCCTAACCTCTCCAGATATTCTTCTGTAATCTTGTTTAAACTTGTTTATTTTAATAAACTTGTTTATATTCAGTATTTGCTTATATTTTCATTATTTATTTTCTGCAATCATATTTATATTTCAGTACTGCATTTCATGCATCAGCAGTCTGAGACACCCAAAATATCTGCTCACATTTAATTCTTGCATATTTATATTTCAGTACTCACGTTTAATTCTTCCTATTTACTTTCTTGCTTATCTTTCATTTGCTTTATATTCTATTCCTCATTTTCTTCATCTTTCATCTTAAAGCAAGTGGTAAGTCAGGAAAGCAATCAAAGTAAACAGGACCATTGAACAAAGAAGATTGAATCATACCAAGAATGCTAGTTTCAAACTGATTATGTCTAGCATCTCTTAAGCATAGAAGAATAGAAGCATTAATTCCTAATCTTGTTAATGGTTTAACAACGATCTGGACAGATCCAATATGAAGAAACTTATAACCTTTTGACAAGAATTCCTGTATGGATTTCTTAGTGAAAAGATGATATTTTTCTTGAACATTGGAGACTTCACAAGTTTGTTCAGCAGTTTTAACTTTGAATTCTAAATTAAAACTAAGATTAGACTTAAACCAACTTGTTTGGTAAATAGAACTGGGTTGAATACGTGGAATCGTCCATTGATTCCAATTAACAGAAGGATCAGTTTCTTCAACTGAGAAATCTTCCTCATTAATGATATCAGGGGGTTCAATCCTGGAACTGGAACTAATAGTTGAATTAGATCTATACATTTTACTTACTTTGTTTTTAAACAAAACAGTGCCTCACACCTCAGAAGTCTCAGGTAATCTCAAAGCTAATCTCACCCTGGCGTCCAAATGCCCTACGCTCACCTAGCAACGGGTCTTACAGGACAGTAGGTCTCTTGACAGGTCTGGGAATAACTAGACAGAGTAGGAGCTCGGTCTTTGGTTTGTAGAACAACAAAATAAGTGAAATGATAAGAAGTAATTACGAACTATCAATTATCAGGAGCCACTGTAATTTTCAAGGAAATCAAAGAAGAGAATATGTTTTTGTTGGGTATTCATCTCTTCTTTCCATTTGCGTTTAACACGTGATTTTTCAAGACTAGAAAAAGTCGCATGATAAGTTTTTCTCTTATCACGGTTTTCTTTCGAATTGTAATCTTTGAACAAAGAAATTAGATCTATTTCAAAATAATTTCTGTTAATGACATTAAGCTGACTAGGTAAAGGAGCAATGGAAGCAGCCATATCTGAAGCTGTAGGAGACAATGTTGAAGCATCTTCATCGTCCTTATTAGCTTCTTCCTTTATGGATTTGCCTTTAGATGTTTCCACATCTTTAGCTGAATAAAAGGCAGAGGTAATTTGAGAGGACGTAGAGAGCCCTTTCATTTTTAAATCAGAATTATTTAAAACAGGTTGAGCAGCTTTTGCAGAATCCTTAAGAAAGATATTGAGATTTTGATCTCTTCTTTCAAAGTCTTCTGCTACAGGATTAAAAGAAGATCTAGATCCAGCAAAAGAGTTTCTTCTGAAACTTGTCGCCGGAGTATGATCAAAGCTAATTTTGACAGTACCATCTAAATATTATTGAATATAATCAAGATTAGGTTTGGCAGTTAAGATGGGAGCAGGTGGAACTTCTTGGTTTAGGATCCATTCATTAGAAAGAGAAATATCTTTCCAATGAATCATTGTTGGAACCTTTACGTTAGCATCAGGGGTAGAACTTTGGATTAACAAAGTTTTTCCGCCTGTAGATTTCAGAACAGTTTTGGGATTTAAAGTTGATTTTAAAACCCTATAATAGATTCGGTAAATAACAGCAAGGGGTTTGCTTCCTTTGATCATATCATAACCAGAGGTAACAATGTTTAAAGTTAAAGCTTTTAGAATATTTGGATCATTTAAAGCAAGTGGTAAGTCAGGAAAGCAATCAAAGTAAACAGGACCATTGAACAAAGAAGATTGAATCATACCAAGAATGCTAGTTTTAAACTGATTATGTCTAGCATCTCTTAAGCATAGAAGAATAGAAGCATTAATTCCTAATCTTGTTAATGGTTTAACAGCGATCTGGACAGATCCAATATGAAGAAACTTATAACCTTTTGACAAGAATTCCTGTATGGATTTCTTAGTGAAAAGATTATATTTTTCTTGAACATTGGAGACTTCACAAGTTTGTTCAACAGTTTTAACTTTGAATTATGAATTAAAACTAAGATTAGACTTAAACCAACTTGTTTGGTAAATAGAACTGGGTTGAATACGTGGAATCGTCCATTGATTCCAATTAACAGAAGGATCAGTTTCTTCAACTGAGAAATCTTCCTCATTAATGATATCAGGGGGTTCAATCCTGGAACTGGAACTAATAGTTGAATTAGATCTATACATTTTATTTACTTTGTTTTTAAACAAAACAGTGCCTCACACCTCAGAAGTCTCAGGTAATCTCAAAGCTAATCTCACCCTGGCATCCAAATGCCCTACGCTCACCTAGCAACGGGTCTTACAGGACAGTAGGTCTCTTGACAGGTCTGGGAATAACTAGACAGAGTAGGAGCATATATGTATATATATACATATACATATATAAATATACACACAAACATGAATGTATCTTTGCTCGTATGGTTTTAGTGAATCATTATACCACAATATAAAGCAGTAATCACTTCGCCTCAGAGATAACAGTCAGATTAATTCCTGGAATATCAATTATCACCTATACGAAGAACTAAACGTTACTAAACTTCTAAAAGGCGTGCTAAAATTCTCCATTTAATTAGGCATATACTATAGAAATAGCTTTAATAATTATTTTGTTATATACCAAAATTAATATATACTAATATTATTTAAATTCTATAATAACCTATCTGCACTTCCATATTACAACTTAATAAAATCATCATATCAAATTCATTAATGTAAACAACAAAAACTTGTTTAGTAAAATATATGTAAATCGAATTAAAAGCATTTAGAACAAAATTAAAATCTTATTCTATTGAATTTAGTCGTAAAGAAAATATCACTTAGTAATATAATTTAAAAACCCCAAATATAATATATATATATATATATAGTGTGTGTATATATATATATATATATTTGTATCAATTATGACACTTAAAATAAGTTCAATATATAGCTCAACATAAAAACAATGCAAGTCCAAATCATATTTAGTCATGACTTGCTGCTAAAGGCATAAATATCATATGAAAAAAAAAAAGTCTCAAGGATTGTTTTCGGAAAATAATAATAATAATAATAAAAGACTACAAATACACCACGGTGGTTATTTATTTTTATTTTTTATTTTGGTAATAACATCAGTCTGTTGGTATTTTCTGAAAGGCTAAAAAAATCTAAAAAAAAAAAAAAGGCAAGCTAACCTATGCAGGCAACCGACCTTCACTCAAGAATAACAAGAGGCTATGCGACATAGAATTACCGAGAAGAAAGGGAAGCATGTGACAGAGCCCAGGTGGTTGAAAACTGAGAGCTTGGGCAGGAGTTTTGCTTGCTCTGTTTGGATGTAGGGAAAACAGGGGCTTAGGTGGTTTATAGAGGCCTAAGCGGGGTGGTGGTGCAAGGAGGTTTAGGGTGGTTGGCTACTTTGAAGGCACAAGGAATCTCGCGTCAAGATGGATGTACTCAGTTGGGTTTCCGTGGGAAAAAAGGCAGCAGTGCTTTGGTGCAATGGAGGCATAACACGGCGTGGATGTGTAGTAGGCTAAGAGAAGTGTTCTTCCAAGTATGTCAAGTTGTATTAAGGATAAGTCCAAGATCATATTCTATTTTGATAAAGGGTTATCAAAGTATTTGTAATATTTTTATTCTAAAAAATGTATCGACTATGAGAGAATGAAAATAAATGTGAATCTATATTTTTAAAATTACCAAGAATCAAGATATTTAAGGAAAATATGTAGAAGTTGAATTAAACTTGTAAGAAGCAATAAAACAAATACTTGGGATGTAATTTTCGTCCATTTCTAATTTGAAGTCAGATTTATCTCTAATTTCATCTTCTTTCAACCATTTTCTCATTTCAAGAGATTATGATCGGTTAATTAAACAATGAGCACACTTTTCAGTATAATCAAAGTACTTGACAGATTTTATAACAAGTGTAAAAGTGAAAGAAAGCCATCAAAATCTTGGTACAAGTTCAAACATCAATCGTGCATTTATGTCTACGACTAATTAAGTTTAAGAACATAGAATTTTAATCCTTCTCATAGGCAAAATGAAATACAATCTATCAAGTTAATCATTCAAAATTTCATAACTTTGAAGAAAATCCAATCCAAAATAGTCATGAGTTACTCATTGAATCCCAAACTAAAAATCTAACCTATCATTTCTAAATTAACAAAATGCCTAAAAGTAATGAACCCTAACATTTCAAGTTGCTGTATGAAAATAAATGCAAAAGAATAAAAATAACAAGCTAAACAATAATCAAAATGATTTAAAGAAAAGAAGTGCTGAAAACATCCAAATGAAAAACTGCAAAAAAAATAAATAAATAAACTAAGAACCGAGAAAGAAAATAAAAAGAACTGGGAACGAAAAGAATAAAAGCTTAAAGCAAGAAATTCAAACTAGCCTAGAGCTCCTTGTTCTCTGTCTGAACAAAACTAGCAAAAGAAAAAAAAAATCCAAACGAGAGAGAAAGCCTCTTTCCTTAAGGTCTAGAACCCCTGGTTTCACTTCTGAACCCAAAAAAAAAAAAATGTTCCCCTCTCTCTTCTCTCGAAGACAGAGTAGGGTTTAGTACCCTTGGTTTCTCGACACGGGGAACAATCTCACAGGCTGTGAGGGCATCAGCGGTTGACAATTAAAATGGTAGAAGACAATCTGACCAAGAGGTGGGAAAGGCTCCATTTGTCGAAGGAAGAGACATCTGTGTTTCAAGTTAAAACGAAGGGTGCGAAGGAAGGAAACCTATGGGGAAAGCTCTGCATCATCGGAAAGGTGGTATCGGAAAGGGGAGTCAACAACGAGGCTTTCAGGGTGACAATGTCTCAAATTTGGAGACTACAAGGGTGGGCACGTTTCAAAGAACTTAATGAACAATGCTTCCTAATATAGTTCCAACAAATACAGGATAAAGAAAAAGTACTAAGCGGTAGACCCTGGTTCTTTGATAGGAATCTAATAACAATACAAGAAGTAGATGAAAGTGTATCTGTCAATGCATTGAAATTTTAGTACAAGCCATTTTGGGTGCAATGCCATAACTTACCACTAGCTGCAATGACTGAAGGAGTAGGAGAGGAATTTGGTTCATCCCTGGGACACGTGATAAGGGTGGACGTAGACTCTGATGGATCTGCTTGGGGTAGGTGTTTAAGAGTGAGGGTTGCACTGGACCTTACTTAACCATTATTGAGGGGGAAATGGTTGGAGTTTGAAGGGGAGAAGATCTGGGTCTCCTTTAAATATGAGCGACTCCAAAACCTCTGCTTCCATTGTGGGATCCTTTCCCATAAAGGTAGAACATGCTCAAGACCAAGGTTTGACCACAACTAAGAGGAACAACAACCAGTGCAGTTTAGGGCTTGGCTACAAGCTCAACCAATGAATACAAACTTGTTTGATTTTAGAAAATATGGAGGCAAGCCCGTATACAACAACAAGAAAGAAGAACAACATGAGGAGAGGTTCAGGCAATAGGAAACAAACCATGGCAAGTATAAGATTGGGGAACCAAGAAGGACAATGAAGAGAAATCATTGAGAGAGGGGAAAACATATGAACATAGCAACAAGGCAGTAAACCCAACACCCAAAACCTCGGGATCAGTAGAGGAGGGGCTCAATCCAGTACCAACCCAAACTCAACTCCCAACTGGGAAAGAGGTTCCTACAGAAACATTCTTCCAAATGGAGTTAGACCAAACCACCTCTAGTTTGAGAGGAACAAAGGCCAAAGTAGAGTCCACCCTAAGTGATGTTGGTAATCTAGCTGAGGGAAGAGCAGATAGAACCAGGAGAAGCAACAACTTGAGATCAGATAATGGGAACACTAAAACAGGCAAGTGGAAGAGGAAGGCCAGAGGAGAGGCAAATTCTAGAATGGTCTTGGGGGATATCACAAACTCCAACCAAGTGGTAGGGACCAAAAGAAGAATCTGGAAAAATAATACAGAGGGTGATATGTCTCCAAAAAGAATTAAAAGCAGTGAGGTTAACAAATTAAACCAACTTGAAAAGGCAGAGGCTGGACTCCAGCCCTGCCAAAACCAATGAGTATTTTAATATGGAATTGTCGAGGGCTTGGGAACCCTTGGACAATTCGAATCCTTAGGAAGTTAACAAAGGACAAGTGCCCACACTTAGTGTTCCTAGTGGAAACTAAGTGCAACAAAACATGGATGGAAGAAGTAAGATGTTCTCTGAGGTTTGATAGCTATTTTGCAGTGGACAATGTGGGAACATGTGGTGGAATTGCTATGCTATGGAAAGAAGATTGGAAAGTCCAAATTACAAGCTACACCCCATGGCGTATTAATGCTCATGTACAGGGTGAGGGAGGCAATCCTAACTGGCAATTTACTGGGTTCTATGGCCACCCAGATACATTGAAAAGAAAAAGCAGCTGGGAGCTCAAAATCCTTAAGCCAATCCCATCAATGCCCTGGCTATGTTGAGGTGACTTTAATGAAATCCTTGATCAAAGTGAGAAAATAGGGAGAGCAAGGAGACCATACACTCAGATAGAACTTTTCAGGCAAGTGTTAGAACAGTGTGGGATCCGGGACATTCACTCCCAAGGAGAGAAATTTACCTGGTCTAAAAACAGAAGGGGTAGAGGGTTTACAAAGGAGAGAATTGAGAGGGCAATGGCCAATAAGGAGTGGAGTGAACTTTTTAACCAGGCTTACTGCAACACTTTGGCAACTGTTAAATCAAATCACTCCCCATTACATGTCAATTGAAGCATATAGTGTATGGAAGGGGTAGAAAAAACAAGGTTTTTATATATGAAGCAGGATGGGAACTTAAGGAGGAATGTAGAGGGGTTATTAAAGAGGCATGGAACAAAGGCCAAAAAGGGAATTCACAGGCAAATAGAATGAGATACAAGTTTAACCAGTGTAAGAGGGACTTGCTAATGTGGAAACAAAAAGCAACACAGCAAGCACAAGGGGACTTAGCTCATATTTTGACCAGTATTAGTCACTTACAAGATACTGGTGATGGCTCACATATGGACAGAATGCAGAACTTACAAAGAAAACTTGAAACTTCACTAGCTAAAACTGAGATGAAGTGGAAACAATGTGCCAAACAGCATTGGCTGAGGAATGGAGACAAAAACACACATTTTTTCCATATGCAAGCAAACCAAAGAAGGAAAACTAACTCCATCAAATTCATTTCAGATAGTGCTGGGAATATAGCTCATGAACAAAAAGATATTGGAGAAGTTTTCACAGGTTTTTTCTCCTCTCTTTTCACTACTTCCTTGCCTGTTAACTTTGAAGCTTGTCTACATGCTTTACAACCACAAGTTACAATTGAGATGTCTACTAGTTTATTGAAAAAGTTCACAATTGAGGAGGTTAGGGAAGCCGTGTTCCAAATGAATCCATTGGGTTCCCCTGGACCCGATGGATTCCCTGCTCAGTTCTATCAGAAACACTGGGAGGTGGTGGGGGAAGATGTCTATAAATTTGTTCTCCAAGCTATTAACCAGGGTGGCACACTTCAAGAGGTGAAGGACACCTTCATAGCTTTGATCCCCAAGGTTAAAAATCCTATAAAGGTAACTGAATTCCGACCCATAAGTCTCTATAATGTGCTTTACAAGATAGTCACAAAAACTTTAGCAAAAAGATTGAAGTGCATACTCCCTTCCCTCATATCTGTAAACCAAAGTGCTTTTGTCCCTGGGAGACTAATCTCAAATAACACTTTAATAGCATATGAGGTTTTACATTCAATGCAATCAAGGATGAAAGGGAGGAAAGGTTTCATGGCACTCAAGTTAGACATGAGCAAAGCCTACAATAGAGTTGAGTGGGGGTTTGTAGAAGCTGTGATGCAAAAAATTGGCTTTCCCCAACATTGGGTCCACCTGATCCAAAAATGCCTTAATTCAGTCTCATACTCAATCCTAGTAAATGGAGAGCCCCAACAAAAATTCTACCCCTCTAGGGGAATCCGCCAAGGGGACCCCCTCTCCCCCTACATTTTCATACTATGTGCTAAAGCCCTTTCTACACTACTGAACCAAGCTGAAGATAGAGGAAGCTTAACTAGTGCACCACTGGGAAGAGGCCCCACAAAGGTAAATCATCTGTTTTTTGCAGATGATAGCCTCATTTTCTGTCAAGCTACAACTGAGGAGTTAAGTAGATTGCTAATGATCCTAGAAACTTATGAACTAGCCTCAGGACAGGTACTAAACAAGGAAAAATCTTCAGTATTTTTTAGCAAGAATACAAAACAAGAGTTTCAAAACTAGATTCTACAACTTGTTGGCATCAAATCTAGTGGGACATTTGAAAAGTATTTAGGGCTACTTGTAATGGTGGGAAGGGCAAAGGTAGCAGCATTTCACTCCCTCATTGATAGAACTTGGGCTCGAGTAGCAAATTGGAAGACAAAGCACCTATCCAATGCAGGAAAGGATATTTTGCTAAAGGCTGTACTCCAAACCATTCCAACCTATGCTATGGGGATCTTTCTCCTCCCAATAGCCATCACTAGAAAAATGAATCAACTCTTAAGGAAATTCTGGTGGGGCTATAAAGAAGATTCATCAAAGATTCATTGGATTTCCTGGGAACAACTAAGCTCTGGCAAGGAATTAGGGGGCCTGGGCTTCAGAGATTTTCAAAGTTTCAACCTGGCTATGTTCTCTAAACAAAGTTGGAGAATGCTACAAGATCCTACCTCTCTGGTTACTAGAGTGTACAAGCAGAAGTACTTCTCAAAAGTGGGCTTACTAGAGTCAAACTTGGGGTCAGCTCCCTCATATGCCTGGAGGAGCATCCATGCAGGTTTAGCTATGTTAAAAAAAGGACTTCTGTGGCGAGTGGGAAATGGAACCAGCATCAACTTGTGGAAGGAAAAATGGATCCCAACTCTACCTTCTCAACAAATTTCATCTATAAGAGGCAATGATGTATGGTGTGAAGTGGTTAGTGACCTAATAGACCCAAACTTGAAAACATGGAGAGAAGACCTCTTGCAAGAACTGTTCTCAAACCAGGAGATCGAGGCCATCAAAACCATACCTATTAGTCTAGGAGGAAGAGAGGATAAAATGACTTGGCAGGCTTCTAACAATGGACAATACACAATTAAAAGTGGTTATCACTACCAGAGGAGTTTGATTTCAGAATTAGAGGGGGAAGCATCGAGGAAACACAGTGACAAAGATGTGTGCAAAAAACTTTGGAAGATGAAGGTTGCCCCTGTTGTTAAGTTTTTTGTGCGGAAAGCATGCAGTGAAGCTCTTCCTACCTGCGCTAATCTGACAAGGAGGAAAATTCTAGAAGACTCCTTATGCCCAATTTGTAAAAGAGAACCTGAAACTTCAGGCCGTGCCTTATGGGGATGCTCAGCTGCAAGGGATGTGTGGAGCCAAGGTTGCATCAAGGTTCAAAAAATGTCACACCACAACAACTTGTTCTTCAATGTATGGATCCTCCTAGTGCAACAGCTAGATCAAGCTGAATTGTAAGAGGTGGCTGTAACCTTGAAAGGGATATGGACTAGAAGGAATGAAATATTGTCCTTCCATGAGGCAACCCAGCCACAACAACCTGAGCAATTGCAGAAAAGCCAGAGAGAAGCTAAGTGGCAAAAACCAGTAGCAGGATACTATAAAGCTAACTGGGATGCGACATTGAGAAAGGAGTCCAAGAAAGTGGGACTGGGAGTAATCATCTGAGATCATAATGGCAGAGTCATAGGCACACTCAGGGCAACTCGGGGAGTCACAGAAACCCCTTTTGATGCTGAAGCTCAGGGCCTATTACTAGCAGTAGTTTTTTGCAAGGAAATTAGACTGAGAAATCTAGTACTGGAAGGAGACTCAAAGCAAGTTATTGATATTCTACAAATAGAGGGATCCAACTGGAGTAGAGGGGGACTAATGGTAGAAGATGCAAGGCAAGTGTTGAATTCTTGGAGTCAGTGGACAGGCGTGCATGCATGTAGAGAAGCAAACATGGCTGCACATGAGTTAGCTAAGTCAGCACTCAATTTCTCTGTAGACCTATATGATATTGAAGAATGCCCTTTGTGCATTCAGTCAATTGTAGCTATTGAGATGTTATAAACTTGGTTATTAATGAGATCAGGTTTTCCTTTCAAATAATAAAAATAAAAAAGAACCCAAAAAAATAAAAATAAAAGACTAGAAAAAACTAAAAACAATCAGAGCTTCCGCCGACTCCATATTCGGAATACCCAAAAAAAGAAACAATCAAAAAGAAAAGAAAGTAATTGCCGCCTCAACCCACTGAAGTAAAAACAAGAAAGAAACCCCCGTGGAAATTCCCATTTGCCCCTGCTCTCCTCTGCTTTTTGGGGTCCCGCGTGATGATCGTGTCCTGCATTCCCTTTCTGTGCCTCTGCATCGTGCTCCTGCTTCTTCACTGAGGACCCGCTTGATCGTGCTTGCAGGTTTGGTTATTGGCGTACTCTCTCTTCCAGCACAGTCTGCCCAGCTTGTCTCTACGTGATCTACTCCACGTGATACGCTACTTTCATCTTTTGGGTGATATACTAGCTGTGTATTTTCCAAATTACCCCTGTTACCTGTTAGAGAGAAGTAAAATTTAGAATATTAAATTTTATGAAACTGCTGCATTATGAATATTTTCAAGTGTAAAATATCATAATTTATTAATTTACTCAAGTGTCATACTTTACTCCATAATTAAGTGCTTAATTCATTTTGATTAAATAATTTAGTCACTTTAGCAACTTAATTATGTAGTTTTAACATCTCATCAATAGGGTTGCGCTATCTTCAAGAACCATCATCATGAAGATTACATATATATATATATATGCTGTCGTGAACCCTAGAAGGGTAGAGACATGCATGGCGTGAGGCATGCATGTTATAGATTCTTTGGATTTTATGGGCTTGGATTTTGAGCGTAGCTTGGTATTTCCCCTCAGTTTTTGGTCCAATACAATCTCTTAAATAATCCAACTTGTCCCACAAATTTTTCAGGCAATATCCCACTTGACCCATTAGAAGATTTTAACCTAACTAATAAGCCCAATAAAAATGGCACTAACTAGTTTCACTAAGGAAAAGGCTATATTATTACAGTTAGTTTCCCAGGAACTTCAAAAGGGAAGTAGCAAGCACTGCCCATAAATTGACCAGCTGCTGCTCGAGTTTGAGCAAGTATTTCAAGAACCCATGGGGTTACCTCCTAAAACAGATCAAGATCATAAAATAGTGCTGAAGAAGGGTACCAGCCCAATTTCTACTCAACCCTATAAATACCCTTACTACCAGAAGGCAGAAATAGAAAAGATAGTTACTGAGCTTCTCAAAACAAGGGTGATGAGGCCCAATTCCAATCCTTTTTCATCTCCTATCCTTTTAGTGAGAAAGTATGTTGGTAGTTGGCTCTTATGCATGGATTACCAGGCTTTGAACCAAGAAATAGTTAAAGATAAGTTTCCCATTCCCATTATCAATGAATTGTTGGATGAGCTACATGGGGCTAAAGTGTTTTCAAAGCTAGACCTAAGGTCCTGATATCATCAAATCCGGGTGGTGCCAGAAGGTGTTCCAAAGACAGCCTTCCGTACACATGAAGGCCACTACAAATTTTTGGTAATGCCTTTTGGGCTTACCAACTCCCCATCCAAATTTCAGGTGCTGATGAATGCAGTTTTATGAATGTTTGTCTCGGTGTTCTTTGACAACATTTTAGTCTACAATAGTAAATGGGAAGAGCACGTGGGGCATGTAAGGCAAGTGTTGGAAACTTTGTCGCATCATAACTTTTATGCCAAGAGGTCTAAATGTCACTTTGGGGTGATTGAAGTAGAGTATCTAGGGCACATTATGACTAGCAAAGGGGTTAAGGTAGATCCTAAGAAGGTGGCAGCTATGGTAGAATGGCCAACTCCCAAGAACACCAAGTCCTTACGGGATGTTTGGATCTAACGAGGTATTACCAGAAGTTCATATGGGGTTATGGGCTCATTACAGCCCCGTTAACAACCCTCTTGAGAAAAAATGCTTTTACATGAGATGAAAAAGTTGCTAAGGCATTTTAGGAGCTCAAATCAGCTGTGACAACACCTTCGGTACTCAAATTACCTGATTTTTCTCAGTCGTTTACCATTGAATGTGACACTAGTGTTTGTGGAATAGGGGCTATTTTAATGCAACATAGGCAGCCTATAGCCTTCTTGAGTAAGGCTCTAAAG
Organism: Carya illinoinensis; assembly: GCF_018687715.1. Taxonomy (NCBI): domain Eukaryota; kingdom Viridiplantae; phylum Streptophyta; class Magnoliopsida; order Fagales; family Juglandaceae; genus Carya; species Carya illinoinensis. The sequence continues at coordinate 30,011,543 of NC_056759.1, forward strand.
GGGAAGGCGCTAGACCTTTCCACCTACAAAAAAGATCTTCTGGCCCTGGTCACGGCAGTGCAAAAATGGCAGCCTTTCTTGTTGGGATAGGCCTTCATCATCAAAATAGACCAACAGGCCCTTAAGGTCCTGATAGAACAGAAGGTGGGAACTATAGCCCAATAGAAATGGGTTACCAACTTGATCGGGTATGATTTTCGAATCGAGTACAAAAGTGGGTAAAGAAAACAAGGTTGTAGATGCCCTTTCCAAAAGGCATGAACCTGACTGCAACTCAGAAGATATATTGGCCCTCATTACATTCCCTACCCCAATTTGGATGGAAGGGCTAAAGGAGAGTTAATCTTCCCCCACTTACAGCAAATTCTGTCCAAGTTCCAAGCTATAGAGGAAGTTCCTAAGGGGTTTATAGCCCAGTAAGGTATTATTCTTAAAAAGGGAAGGGTTGTGATAGATCACTAGTCACCATTTAAAGAGAAGGTACTAAAGTTCATTCATGAAGATCCCGAGGCAGGACATTCTAGGTATCTTAAAACTTATATGAGGGCTAAGAGGAATTTTTGGTGGAAGAGCATGAAGAAGAGTATTAAAAGGGTGGTGCATGAATGTGATACCTGTCAAGTTAACAAGGCTAAAATTGTATGGATTCCAGGGCTTCTCCAACCTTTACCCATACCAGAGAGGGCTTGGGAAGAGATTTCCCCAGATTTCATAGAAGGGCTACCAGTTTCATAAGGGGCTAATGTGATTTTAGTGGTCGTAGACAGGCTAACTAATATGGCCAATTCGTGGCCATAGCCCATCCTTATACAATAGTGGGAGTGGCTCAAATCTTTCTTAAGAAGGTGTTCAAACTTCACGGCTTGCCCAAGACCATCATCTTAGATTGAGACCCTATTTTCCTAAGTTCCTTCTAGAAAACCTCGTTTAAGCTACAAGGGTTAGCTCTAAACTACAGTTCAACTTACCACCCGGAGACAGATGGCTAAACAAAGGCACTGAACAAGTGCTTGGAGGGCTACTTGAGGTGCTATGCTGCTTCAAAGCCCAAGGGCTGGGTTTAGTGGTTACCCATGGCCAAGTGGTGGTACAATACATCTTTCCACACTTTGACCAAGATTCCCCCATTTGAGGCCCTGTACAAGTACCCCCCTCCCCCAACCAAACTCACTACTTATGTGTCTGGAACAACAACCAACGACACAGTGGACCAACTACTCAGGACCAAAGACCAAATTAAGACACACTTAGGGAGAATTTGGAGTTGGCTCAACAAGGAATGAACTTTACGCAGATCGAAAGAGAACAAAGAGGGAACTTGTAGAAGGGGACTGGGTTTACCTCAAATTGCAGCCTTATCGTCAAAAGTCAGTCACTACTCGCCATAACTTAATGCTCTCACAGAGGTTTTACGGGCCATTCAAGGTAGTCCAACGCCTGGGAAAGATGGCGTACCACCTTGATCTGCCAGCAAACGCCTGCATCCATCCTTTGTTCCATATTTCCTGTCTCAAATGGAAACTTGGGACCTGGACTCGAGCCTTCTTTTCCCTGCCACTAGCCAACACCCACAGAGAGATACAACCATAGCCTGAGGTTGTCATGGACTGTCGAGTGAAGAGACACGGCCACCGTGTCGTGATTGAGGTGTTAATCAGATGGGTGGGGGCATCAAATGAAGAGAATAGCTAGAAAATACTTAGGAGGATGCAAGAGTTTTACCCACACCTTGTGGGCAAGTTTCTTTAAAGGGGAGAGATTGTTACTAGGGATGGAGTCTGAAAAGGCAAGAAAAAGATTTCAATCATGAGAATGATGACAAGACTTCAAAATGACTTTGTTGAACTGAAGGGGATGAAGTGAAGTGTGAAGTGGATCTCGAAATGTAGCTTAGAGAAGGGACGAAACACATCGTTTGACATGAGAATAAGGGGGAGTGGAAGCAACGCACCGTTTTGGTCTAGAAGGAAACTCCCCATTTAATTAGAGATTGTCAGTGAAGCGCACTTTGCACCTGAGGAATTGTTACATTTTATTACTTGTATTCTTATCTTTCAATAGTTAGTTATTTTAATATCCATGTGTTATTTTGTTATTGGTATAGTTTGTTACTCTACTAAGAGCATCCCCATTCGGGCTTGCGTAATGTATTTTTTCCTATAATTTGGAGAATAATTTAGGGTTTTGCTCAACAATCCATCCCCATCTCGATCCCCATTTTGCGATCTCCATTTCTAGTCTATACAGGAATTTTCCATCTTTGTTGAAGTACTATACATCCGCATCGTATTCTTGGCTCCATCATTCTCTCCTTCATCCCGCATTTTCTTCTCTCTCGCTAAGGTAAACAGTTGGCCATCCCTCGCACTGAAGCACCATCGATTGCCACTCTCCATCTCTAATTTTTGTAAGTGAAAAATGTTGAATTTCTCCATCGTATGTTTGTCTTCCTCAAATTTTCTTCTCTCTCTCTCTCTCTCTCTCTCTCTCTCTCTCTCTCTCTCTCTCTCTCTCTCTCTCTCTCTCTCTCTCTCTCTCTCTCTCTCTCTCTCTCTCTCTCTCTATTTCTCTCTTCAATATTTTCTTCCTCCCGACGCCATGATCAAGTTTGGAAGTGATCTAGAATTCATCACTAAGGTATGCAGCTTTCACTATTTGAAGTTATATCGACGACGTTTGAGGTCTTAATTATGTATTTATTGCAGCACTTGTTATTCTTTGATCTCCATGTTGAGGGCAAACTACAACTAGCTTCTATCTGCTACAGATCCTAAGCTCACCCTTTTGCTTGCTTTTTCCAGGTTCTCTCTCTCTCTCTCTCTCTCTCTCTCTCTCTCTCTCTCTCTCTCTCTCTCTCTCTCTCTCTCTCTCTCTCTCTCTCTCTCTCTCTCTCTCTCTCTCTCTGTGCTACTTTGTGATTTTGTTGGCTTTCTTCCATGGCTATATCCAAGGGAAAGGGGAGTAAAAAAAATGAAATGTAGAGTATTATGGTTTTAATTGATTCAGTTTCAAAGTCAGTCCAAAGAGTGTCAAGTTGAGGAAGCCATGTCATTTTAACCTTCCTATTACAAATAAATTTATCCCCATGTCATGCTTGTGCCCAAGTTAAGTCCCATGCTCTCCCACACCCCCCTCCCCATCTCGGTCTGATAGCCCATTTCAACTTTTTAGATGCGTGGCGTCCAGCTCCTGTGCTAGCCTCACAAGGATGTCGTTTTTATTTTTCTATAGTTGATGACATTTCTAAATATATATGGCTATTTCCTATACAATCAAAATCAAATATCTCATCTGTTTTCTTGGCCTTTTTGCACTATGTTAGTAATACCTTTTCTACTAATGTCCTTGTCGTTCAGTCTAATTGGGGGGGGGGGGGGGGGGGGGGGGCAAATTTCACCCTCTTAATTCGTTACTTAAATCACTTGGTATTACTCATAGGATAACTTGCCTATATTCTTATGCTCAAAATGGTACCATCGAAAGATGCCACCACCACATTGTAGAGACTGGCTTGTCTCTTTTAGCATATGCGTCAGTACCCCATCAATATTGGGTAGAAGCCTTTCAAACCACTATTTTTTCTAATTAATCGAATGCCAACTCCAATTCTTCAAAACTCATCTCCTTTTTGAACTTTATTTAATCAAGTAGCAGATTACGAATTTTTATGCATTTTTTGTATGGCCTATTGGCCCAATTTGAGACCCTTTAACCACCACAAAATTGATTTACAGTCTCAACTTTGTTTTTTATGGGCGACAGCCTGGATCACAAAGGATACTCTTGTCTTCACTTACCTATAGATCATACATATTTCTCCGGAAACATTATTTTTTTTTAAAGTGAATTTCCATTAAAGTCCATCACATCCCTTGTGTCCAGCCCACAATTCATTAGCTCGGCCTCTCTCATTCTTTTTACATACCTAGGCCCCTATCACAAGAACAAGGAGGCCGGCCTAGTTCCCTCACTTTCTATCTACCCCCAACTCATTAGCTCACCCACTCCATCCCTCCCACCTAGCCTAAATTTGTTAGCCTAGCCCCCTTCCCATTTAGTTTCCCCTTCCCATTTAGTTTCCCCTTCATCCTCTAGACCTAACTCTAATTCTCTCAAACCTTTCCTGTCGCAGCCCACATATGTCAACACTTTTGTTGGGTCACCCTTTCCCTCACTTCCTAATCCTGCCATCCTTAAATCTCGTTCGAGTACTTCCCTTCTCCCTACCATCTCAGCTCCCCCTCCTTACCATCCCATGGTTACAAAATCAAAATCCAATATCCACTGTCCATTGATCCTAATCGATGAAATTGTGCCTTGGCCATCCTCTAAATCTTCAAATACATCATCCTCATAGCCCTCCCTATCCATCACCTCTTCATCTTCTCACTCCATTCCCGAAGAACCCTCTTCATATACCGAGGCCTCTAAATACCCTGAGTGGTGTGTAGCCGTGGTAGTAGAGTTTCAGGCACTCCTTCAGAACAATACCTGCGTCCTTGTTCCTCCATCTTCAAGCCCAAACATCATTGGTTCCAAATGGGTCTTCAAGACCAAACGTAGGGCTTATGGAACCTTTGAGCTACGTAAGGCTCGCTTTGTAGCCAAGGGTTTCCATCAACAACACAGGCTTGACTATAATGAGACCTTCATTCCTATAGTCTAGCCCATCTCCATACGGCTCGTTCTCTCTCTAGCAGCAACTTCCAACTGGCCGTTGCACCAATTGGACATTCAGAACACATTCCTGCATGGTGACCTTGAAAAAGATGTGTATATGCAGCAACCACCTGGGTTCATTAATCTGGATCTTCCCTCCCACATCTATAAGTTAAAAAAATCTATTTATGGGTTGAAACAAGGCCCTAGGGCAGGGTTTTCAAAACTCACTGATAGATTAATTTCTCTTGGCTTCCATGGTTCAAAATATGATTCCTCCTTGTTTATTCTTCGTAATGCATCTGAGTTTATATATGTTTTAGTATATATTGATGATATTTTGGTAACTAGTTCTAGAAACAAGTTTATTACCAATTTCATTATTGTGCTTGGCTCCTATTTTCCAATCAGGGACCTTGGTCCTTTACACTATTGTTTAGGCATTAAAGTTACTAGAAATTCCAATGGTCCACTTATTTCACAGCCAAAATATATTTCTATAACACCTATCCCTATGGAAGGGCCTTTAGAAAATGATTTCAAGAAAAACAACGGGAATTATCATTCATTTAAAACTTTTCCCTTTCATGCCAGGATACGAAAGATTCCATTTTTATAAAATAAAACTTGTTTCTTATTTTAAAGAGAGTTACAACAGGAAACATTAAACTTTATAATTAAAAGTCTTTCACATAAAACATTGTGCTTAGGCTTCCAAACTCTTCCCCTTGGGCCTTGTTCGTCCTGACGCGTACTGCTCGTCTTGCCCCTAGGAGGGCACACATAAAAACTAAAATGAATCGAAGACTCTTAAGCATTACTTCATATAGTTAAAATATCATAACATAGGTTTTTAGTCATGCATTCATCACTCCATACATACTGTACATAAAGCATTCGTTCATTTAAAACATTTTTTGGTGTGGTTTTTCTTGAAAAGGATTTTCTCTCATAAAACATTTTTTTTCTTCCATAAAACATTTCCTCACGCCTTGGGCCTTCATTTCTTAAAGAATTTGAGCATACATGCATTCTTTATTAACATGCATACATTCTTTCTTATTACTTTCATTGGACGTTACACACTGTTACACCCCATGTGTTGGGGTTAGTAGTCTTTTGGACTTGAACTTCACCCATGGCCACAGGTTAGAAATCCCTTTCCATCAGGGTGCAGCACTGGGTACAATACCAGTACTACTTACCCGGCATTGCAATCTACCCATTCATTTGGTACCCATTCATTCATTCATATAGCTATTACGTATTTTCATACATTAAAACTTTGAATTCTTTCAATCATTTTTATTTATTCTTTTCAGTCCATTCAGTTCATAAACATGATTTAAAAGTATAGGCTTAAACCTCAATATTTAAAAGCAGTCTTTGAAATCATAACATATGCATCGTTTAAAACATCAGTCCGTAGCATCCTTAAACATCATCTTTCAATGCATCATTTAAAACATCATCTTTCATAGGGTTATTTTAAAACCTCAGTTCATAGGGACACTTTAACACATTTTCTTCGCGTTCTTTAAAACATTGCTTAAAGCATGAGGTGTTAGCCTCTCATTTTGTTTTGTGAAAATACATCCAATGCATATAACATATAGACATCCATTAACATGCATACACTTAATACTTTGGGTGCATAAAAAGGGGTTGCCAAGAAGGGAAGTTACATACATATACTTAAAAACTTATACTTAGCATTTTTTTGTAAAACATTGTTCGTGTTATTTCATAAAGCATCGTAAAGGAAAAGATTTTCGTTCATTTTCATATTTTTGGAAAACTCTAGAAGCATACGAATATAATACGTACCTGGACTCTATGCCATACTCATTTCATGCAGTCTATTGATGTACGTGTCAAATGACAACCTAGATACATACACATAACCTTAACATCATTCTCAATCTAGTAAATAAGCAATTAAACTAAAAATAGAACTACACCTCGATTGAAAACACCCTCCTTCTATCTCGTGCCCTTACGTGCCACTTACTATTCTAAAACCTTCGGGATCCACTTGCAGTCACTACCTCTGTCTTCTATGTCTTCCTTATCATGTTTTCCCATCTTTGGACCCACTTGAGTCACTTTATCCAAATTCAATGTTCTACTTCGAGGTTTTATCTTTTAAATTAAACCTCCATGATGCACCTTAGAATTAAGATGCTAAGACCTTTGTCTTACTTTTCTATTAACCACATTTCGATGCATGACTCAAACCGACTAAGTAACGCATCCCAATTATAGACGATACACCCGTCACTTCCTTCATGCATCCTAGCCCATACTAAATCCTCATTCCCATCCATACATGCGACATGACTTTAAGCCCACTCTAAAACTTAAACATCTTGTAACCATGCTTAGGACAATTTCCCATTATATATGGTAAATCAGTCCTGCACATGTGTCTCACCAGATGCACATGTACATTGCCCCTTTATCACCTAAGATCAACTTATAATCCTTTAAACACCCGCTTGTATAGTCAAGCTCCATACTTTGATACCAACTTCTATTCAAACCCGGTCAGCAGGAACTTCCTACTTCCCAGCCCTTTACAAGTTCATTCCAACACTTACACGAAAAGACCCAATCACATTACACCTTCGTCTCATCAAGCTAACATCAAGCTACACCGTGACACCCGTCATTATGACAGGGTCACCTCACAACTACTTTGGGACACTGTACCATAATTCCTGACACTACCCACACATTCTACGCTCCTCAACTATGCCATCCAAACTTTCATGACATGCCATGCATCACGACACCACATAGAGTACACTCCATGTGAACTCTCTTCCATCCACACTACACCACACTTACACACTACTACGATGCATGCCACACGGTGCATCACTGCACAACATGAAGTACACACCACATGTACTACCTTCACAACACTACGCTACACCACATCACCACTACAACACACACTTCACAACCACACTTCACAGCACAGTCCACAACACTTCACAACACACTATGCAACTACACCCAACACTTCACTACACAACAAATTCTACAAACAACCAACTAACATCTAACATAAATAATAAGGGAGAGAGGGTTATACCATCGTCAGAATTAACTTGTGCGTTACTCGCTACCTGTCAATGTCGATGACGTCGAAAGAGTCAGATCTAGGGTTCCTCGACTAGATCTAGGCTTTGGCAGGTGGATCAAGGCTGTGTGAGGTGGCCGAGGTCATGGAGTGGTTGCGTAGTGGTGGTTAAGGCCATGGGTGGCGGTGGAAGGTTGTGCATAGTGGCGACTAGCCATGTACAATGGTTGTTCACAATGGTTGGGGGTTGTTTGGGCGCGTGGGTTGGTGGATATGGAAGGGGTGGCCATGGGGAGGCTTATAGTGGTCTCGGAATGGTGGTGAGAGATAGAGCACAAGGGCCAGTGGGTGCTTGTGACACCATCAGAGTGGCGGGGCTGTGGCACCACTAGCCTTACGATGGGACAAACATGTGCGTGAAGGCTTCGTGTGATGGAGAGGAAGTGGGGACTATGGGGCTTTGGATCAAGGGGAGGAGGAAGGGGCTGGTCCTAAGGAGGTCATGGTGGTGCTCTGTGGGGAGCCAGGTCGAAGAGAGGGAGAAAAATGGGTAAAACCCATTTAGGGAAGGAGGGAGGAGAAGAGAGGGAGAGCTGCACCGTAGGGGGTTCAGTGGGGTGGTCACCGATGACGGCATAGGGCTGGAGAAGCAAATCGGGTGAGAAGGGGAGGGGCTTCCATCGGGTATAAGGGGAGAGGGAAGAGAGAGAGGGAAAGAGAGGAAATGAGGGAAAAGAGCTAGGGACTTAGGTATTTAATCAAGACCCTTCATCTTGGGGTCTCCAAAACGATCTAACGTTAAGAATTAAAACACTTATTTAACTTAAAACACTGAGAGGAATTAAGACAGAATATTATTTAACTAAAATCTAGCTTATAAAATATAATTTTTCATCATTAATTAAATGATGAAGTTTTGTTAATTACTTTTAAGAGAATAAAATCATTTAAATAAATTAGAGCTTTTAACATAAATTTAAATCTCATAATATTTTTAAATGACTAAAATCATTTAATTAAAATAATTTTTCACAATTATAATATTTTTGGAGCTCTTCAAAAATATTATAATTGTCTTATTTAAAATCAAGCTTAGTCCAATAACACTGAAAATATCTCATATAAATATTTTCAGGACATTTAAAGATATTCAAAGGCTTTAAACACAGGGCTTACTTTAAAAATCACTTAATATCTTTAAAAGTAAGCCATCGAGGTTCAGCACGCAGCATGAGACTCGTGACCGTAAGAGAGAGAAAGGAGTGGGATATTACAGTTTTAGATTTGTTGTTGCGTACAAATATGCATAAATCAAAGTCTTCTCAACACCAATGTCTTCATCGGGTAAGCTCACTGCACTCAAAGGTTCCTCTTTTGAGGATTCACAACTTTATCACAGTGTAGTGGGCAGCCTTCAATATCTGGCCCTCACTAGGCTAGATATGTCATTATTTACTGTTAATAAAGTGTGCCAGTTCATGCATTATCCACGGCTTCCTCACTAGCAAGCTGTCAAGCGCATTCTTCGTTATCTCACTCTTACACAACGTTTTGATCTCCATTTTAGTTCTACTTCTTAATTATAATTATATGCTTTCTACTTCTTCATTACAATTATATGCTTTCTCTGATGTTGATTGGGTCAGTTGCCCTGATGACTGTAAGTCCATTGGTAGGTTTTGTATTTTCTTTGGTTCTCATCTCATCTTCTGGGGTTCTGAAAAGCAACCCATAATTGCTCGGTCTTCCACTGAAACCGAATACAAAGCTATTGCTAACACAGCTTGTAAACTTCTCTTGCTACAATCTCTTTTGAAGGAACTTGGCGTGTTTCTTAAAAGTCCTCCCACATTGTGGTGTGACAACTTAGGTGCCACTTACTTGACTCTTAATCCTATTATGCATGCTCGAACTAAACATGTTGAGCTTGACTATCATTTTGTTAGACTGTGTGGCTGCTAAATCTCTATGAGTTTCTTTTGTCTCCACTAAGGATCAACTAGCTGATATTTTCACTAAGCAATTGTCTTCCACTCACTTTGCTCAGTTACCATCAAGCCTCACAATCTGTCCCATGGTGCTTGGATTGTGGGGGAATATGCAGTTGAAGTATCTTCTCAGCAGGAGAAGCTCGAAAACTTCTAGAAGACTTTGGTGCACCTATACTAACATAATGGTTACTAGTGGTCCTAGTTGTCTCGAAATCTGTTTGTAAATTCAAATGTAATTCCATGTAAATGCTCATTCATTTCTTTGAGACATTCTGTATAAATGGGACCTACGGGCCAATGTACAAAAGATAGAAAAATATATAAACAAAAACTCAGTAGACTCTGGAATATGTTAGATGAATTTTTCCAAACACCTGTTGTGCACTTTTCCTTTCTTATTATATATGGTAGAACACACACACACAGAGAGAGAGAGAGAGAGAGAGAGAGAGAGAGAGAGAGAGAGAGAGAGAGAGAGAGAGAGAGAGAGAGAGGGTGCTTTCCAAGCGTGCATAGTGTTCTTTTTTTAACTTGCCCAAATGGGCTGAGTATGCATGTTACAGCAAGTCCTGAGTGAGATAGCAAATGATGTTTCACATCAACTAGCTAGTAAGCTAGTACTAGAGCAAGGGAAGCTCTAAAGTGTCATTTGGAAGAAGTAGAATTAGAAGAAGTTTTTCCTTGTATTCAGCTGGCCTATTATAATGATTTCAAAATTATATTTGAAATTCCGATGGGAAGAATAATTAAAATATAATGTATGTTAAAATATGAACGTCCATGATGATCTTAAGCCATTTGAACTATTTTTATATACTTTTAAAAAACTTTAGGGAATCAAAGTCTGGGACCAAGCAGACAAACTATGTTTTGTTTCTTTAAAAGTAGAACAAACAAAACAAATCTTTATTCCCTGGGACCGAAAGATGTGAGTTCTTTGGTCCAGTCTCCAAATGATGCTCCCTCACAAAAAATGGCTTGTTTCTTTGATGCATGCAGTACTTAAAGTACAGTGATGGAAGGAATAGAGCGGACCGCCTAAACGCATTATTTTTCGCGATTCTGATAATTATCCAATTAAGTATATGAACGAAGATAACAATGAAGGCAAGTTTCATGGCTAATATCCACTACTTTTGTCACAATAACTGATAAGTCATGGATCATGTCAGCAAGTTGCATGGTCGGGTCACCCTCAATGTACGATTGCACATGGTTATGGTCCTAAAAACTTTAATGTCTGAAAGCTCATAAATATATATCCATGCAATGAGCTGATTCCTGGCATCCAATAATCAATGCAGTCGGCAGGAATGAAGCTTTCTTTATATTTAGTTGTATGTGATCTGGACCATTCCCCTACGTTTATTGATCATGATCGTGTATCTTTAGATATGTCGTTTCAATCAGGTATTTATTCCACAACATTGCTACGGAAAAAGATTAAGGGAATGTATATTGATTCACACACCTAAATTACCTCCTTTTTTTACTTCAATTAATTTGCATCTTAGGCAATTCAAGTTTTCAATTTGTAAATCAAATGACCAGTACTTTTTGGCATTTATCTTCACCATTAAAATGATGCAACATCTCCTATTTTCTACATATGAACTTAACCCAAATCTATACTTATGGTGCGATCAGTACGACAACAGAAGTACTCTTTTGGCTAGTATTTAAACACTTTAGTCACGTTCGAAATGGATGTGAGGTTGTTCAAATATTGAAGACATGCATGTTCAAATAAGATTGACTTGCTTTCGAATGTCCAGACCGTATATAGTTCGAAGGTGTGTAGTTACAGTTTGAACAGTAACTTGAAATGTTTGAATAAGAAAGTTCCTATTTCGAACGACATTCAAATAAGGGTTATTATTGTTTGAACGATGTGACTGTAAATGGTTCAAATGTATTGCCTTTCCTTTCAAACATAATTAGGTAACGCTTTTGTTGTTCAAATAGGAGTGATTGGCATTTGAATGCTTTGCTATACTCATTCAAATGAGCGTTTGAAGATGGACTTGATCTGTTTGAATATTTACCCATATGTGGTTCGAATAATTTATGTTATGGTTTGAAATTTATTTTGGTCAAAATATTTACGTCTGAACAAAAGTGAGTTCATCCGAATAAAAAAGCTACATGTTCAAATGGAATGGCGACTTGTAGACCGAACTAATATTGTAACCATTCAAACATCCTATGTTAACCCTATACCATTCGAATAGTGATTAGACCATTCTGAACATAAAATATCGTAAGCTTTCAAACAAATGAAGTTTCATTTGAAGAGTAGGCAGTAACCGTGAAATTTAAACATAATATATAAATTGTTCATGAAAATGTTATGAGACTACAATCTGACTCTAAGTTAGGGTCATGGTACAAAATATTAAAAACACTACAAAATGTTTGAAATGGAATTGGAGGCATAAAAATTTTGAACATCATCACCTACATCTCTTGAAGCATTTCTATCTGCTAAATTTGTAATCGCATTTCTATGGTGGATCTTCAAACTTTATCTATTTATTTTGTTGACAAGACTCCTACAATAAGCAGCAAAATTAGTGTGACACCCCGACTCTAACATATGGAAACGCGGAAATCATGACGTCAAAATGATGACAATACGAGTCACGCACCCCAACGATAAGTGCTCCTAGTGTGTGCAACATGCAAAATGTATATAACAAGGTCATAGTGGATGATTAAAAGTCAACCAATTAAGTACCAAAAATTTAAATACACACAAACTAAAATAAAAGTATTTCAAACTATCATATAGTTATCCAACAAAAGTAAAGTAAAGACCAATATTTGCATAACCAAAAAGTGATACATAACCCACAAACCAAAGTGACCACACATCACTCCCCCAATGAAGTCACATTCTCAGGCTCTACATCATCATTTGCATCAAAATTTATGGTACCATATGACGGTATAGTACAGCATCGAATACCATGAGATTATCAGTCTCAGCAACTAATCAACCAAACAATCCAAGAGATAAAAATACCTTAATGTATCCAACAAACATACATGCACATGATGAAACATGTATACACTCAAAATAAAAGTAACCACCCACCATTTTCCCGAGAAATGGCCCAATCATACAATCCAACATTTTTCCATAAAATTGTTCACATATCCATTTATTAAAAATCACAATTTTTTCAAAAAATGGCTCATTAACCAATTAGCATTGTAGGCGGAAATTGCAGGTAGGACTCTACCACCATCCCTGCTTACCATAATTCCTACGCATGTACCATAGGTGGGACTACCACCATTCCTATAGTCTCTTTTTCATCTCTCTCAATCCTTACCAATCATTTATCACAAATCAACCCAAATTCCTGAAGATCTAGTTTTTATATACAACGCATAAATATGCATGCCATAATGCAATAACAATCATGATACCAAACACAACATAATACACACAAGCACAATTCATCTCAATAAACAAACCATCCTCAAATCTAACCCGACCCCGATACTCCTCAGACTCCAAGTCAGGCACAACCAACCAACTGTAGAAGATTTGTTAGTGCAAAAATACAATTAAATCTCAAGAAATTCTTTGAAAAATTACTTATAGTGCTAAAATATAATTTTTGAAGGATCACGGAGATGCTAGAGGTGGCGGCACAGCAACGTAACAATGTAAATTCGGACAAGGCCGTGGTTCTCAAAATATCTAATTTTGAAATGGGATAAACGAAAACTTGAGATGGCTAGGGAAGAACTTAGAAGTGTTGGTGAAGCTACTAGTAGTGGTAGTTGCCCGTGGGTGGCGTTGAAGGCTAAAATACCCAAGTCGGAAAATGAGATGGAGGGGCTTCAATGGTGCTGGATTGGGGCTGAGGAAGGGTGGGATAGGTAGTTGGAAGGTTGCCAGTGAGGTGGTGAGAAGATGGTGGCCCAAGGTGGTAGAACGGATGTGCTAGGACACTAAGATCATGTGACTTGAAGCCATGCGTAAAGGAGTTTGGTGATGTAGGAAGGGCTAAAAATGGAGGGGTGAGTTTGCTGACTAGTGGGCAAGGGAATGAGTGTGGCAGCGAAGGCCATGGGTAGCGCATGTCGGTGCAAAAACACAAAACCCGAATGGGTTTCACATGGCTAGCGGAGAGAGAGAGAGCATGAGGAAGGTAGGCTGGGGTGGGGGAGGTTGCCGAAGGGTGGTGGAGCTAGTGGGTTGGGCGGTGACGCCAGACAGTGGTGCACAGCGAGGCTGGGTAGAGGAGAAGAATCGAGAGGAAGAAAAAAAGGAAGGGAGAAGAGAAAAGCTAGCGTGCAAAAGAGGAGCAGGGGGAGAAAGGAAAAAAAAAAAAAAAAGAGGAAAGAGAAAAAGGAAAAAGAAAAAAGAAAAGGAAAGAAATAACGTCTAGTCTTTCCAATCTTAGTCTCAAAATTGATCCAACAAAAATAATTTCAAAATGGTGAGTTAAATAAAATAATTTAGAATAAAAAGTAATTTAAGTAATGAACAATATTTAAAACAAGAAAACATTTTAAATTAAATTTCACAGTTAAAAGTCTTAAAATAATACAACATAGATCATCTAAAATTTAAAACAAGAAAGCTCATAATCTTAATTATTTAAATAATTTACTTAATTAAAATACACATAAATACGAGGTATCACAATTAGATTGACGGTGTAGCAAATAAGAAAAATGAATGGAATTAATGTAATGAATAATGCATTACCTAGTATACCAGCTCTTCAATATTGCAAAGAAAGTTGTATTCCATACGATGGGATTTTAAATGATGTTTCTATTTCCACCCGAGTAATTTAAAAAATTGATCTAAAGATTCATATGCCAAAATTTTAGGTAATTCTCCGTTCGAACGTTTGCAACACAAGAAGCCAATATAGACTTACTATTAGTCATCTTGTAAAGTTGTAAAATGAATAATAATAAGTTTATATAAGATTCCAGTCTTGCAGACAATGAACTGAGAATTATCCTGAAGAAATGTGTAGCTTTCATTGTTACTTCACTTGTCGAGGTCTGAGAGACTATGTAATGAAGTAACAACGAAAACAATACAAGCTTATACAAGCTTCCCATGGTGTAGAAAATGAAAGGAGAATTCTCTTGAAGAAGTGATCAAGATTTCATTGTTAGTGGCTGCACAATCTTTTCGACCTCCAGACGTGATTGGGAATTTTGGCAAATAATAGTTTAGTTTAATTCTTTAAGTAAATCAAGAGGGCAAAGAATCGTCGTTCAAGAGTTATAATTGAAATCATACGAAACAAAATTTTCATCTGACATCCTTATGCATGTAAGGCGATGAATTTGATTGTCTTGTCAGGATGTTCCTTAGGCATTGTTGTTGTTGATTAGAGACAATTAATGTGTCTTGAAGGCAACAAAAATTCCATCAATCAAAACAGTTGAAATAGGTTCAATTTCAAACCCATATTACAGTTAACCGACTAGGGTTTTTTTATTATCAACTATATAATATTTGTATTGTTTTTATCTTATTCCAATTATAATTTTAATCAATGGTATTTTATTTGCTTGATTAATTAAAACTAGCGTGTTGATGTTATTAAATAATCAGAACTAATAATTTAATTATAATGATCAAAATAGTATTTTATGTTTTTTTTTAATCATGGACCAACAATTGCATCCTTTTGATTTTATTATAATTATAATTTTTATAACTAGTTGTTACTTTCTTAACTGAGTATAACTAGTATTTATTTGATTGACTAATTATAACTAGACAGTAGTTAAATTATGAGAAAATTAGGGACATGGTTTTATATATATATATATATATATATATATTATATGATGGAGTAACACTTACTATGTGAAAACATGCTAGGCATTAGAGGGAACATCATTGACTGCACTGAACCAGTTGCCTAGACCAATACTTATCGAGAGGCTCCTTAAGCTCAATGACTTTAATGACATCATCTAGAAGGGCAGGACCCTGGAGTCTATATTCACTAATAGGGGATGGGTCCCATTTGTGACCAGTTGGGGCGCGGCTTGCCTATCCTGACCTAGTGTATGAGTTCTATCAGGGAGTCAGTGAGATGTGTTCCGCAGATAAGGCTTTCACCTTCACTGTACAGGGGGTGAGTCTTTTATTCTCAGTTGACAAGATAGATGATTCTTCATATCCCTAGTGGTTAAGCAAGAGGATTGAACCAAGGAGCTCGTGGAGCAAACTGTTCTAGACAACGAGCTTTCCGACAAGGAGGTACATCGGTTGATGGTTGAGGATACAAGTCCTCCTTATCATCGCGACAAGACCATCAAGCAGGTTGAGCACAACATACTTTCGGATGTTGGCGCTGATCATCTCAAATAACATAGACCCGAGGAAGCATAAGACCAATTTTAGTACCAATCGAACTAGATCATATTGCGATTTGTGAGAGGCTATCCAATTTATCTGCCCCTATATTACCTGTCCCAAATCAAAGATGAGTCTAAGTACTTGTCTAGGTGTGGTCTGCCATTTGCGCTGAAAATCTCTAAGCTACTTCTGTCTACGGAGGTGGAGGTCATTTCATCTGGGCATCGCAATCACAAATTGGCTTGATAAAATATCGTCACCTTGGGCAAAAGTGCAAGCCACCTCCATACTAGGCAAAAGTTAGAGGCTACTGAGGACACGAGTGTTCCACTTTCAAGGAGACGTACTACCACCACCGCATCAGCTACAAGTAAGGAGATCGATCGGTGCGACATTTACTAATATTGTGCACAAAGAGATACATGCTACCATTGCCAATATTCTACCCATAGAGATCTATGTAGCAATTTCTGAGTTGCGAACAAGCCTTGTCACTGATATTGAGAGAAGCATGATGCATTTTATTGATTGACATATAAACAGGGCGGATGTTCATTTGAAGGACATAGAGGTGATTGTGGACTAAATTAATTACTAAACATTAACTTTTGTTTTATGACATGTTATATATTTTTCATATAGTTTTTTTTATCTAGTTAATAGTTTTCCAGAATGTGCATCATGTAAAAGTGTTTACACATAATCTGTTTTTATATTTAATGAAACTAAAACACTTTAAGTTCGAACGGGCACTATGAGTTCAAATAAAATATTTTCATTCAAACAACATTGTCTACATTCGAGTGAAAAATGTTCGAGTCCAACAACATCCAATACTTTGCATCCATATATATATGTTGCATCAGTCAATAAGTTTGTCGACTACAATTATATGTTCGAATAGATATTTATGTTAGTTCGAACAATGTTCCATCAGTTCGAACAATAAATTAGTTTGGGGACGATATATTTTCATCCCAAATTATTTCGTTCAAATGTCACGTATGTTGTTCGAATGATATTTGGACTATTGGGACTTTCTATAACGAACAAAATATTTCCTCCTTAAAAGTGACCTTTTTTTCATCTAAAAATATCACATTTGTTACTGCAAATTTTTTCAAGGAAAATACTATAAACACAAAGGAATCCCACAGATGGGTCCCAGATACTAATGTGGCTCACTACCAATGTGCCACATTTCCCCTTTTTTTTTGTCCCCGTGATCTGCCCATGCCTCTCCCCTCCCCTCCTCCCCCTTCCCTTTCTCTCCCACCTTCCCTCCGCCTGCCATGATGGTTGAGGAACACTTCAAGGAGGACAGAAGCCGCCCACAATGCCTCTAGAGTGTGGTTGCGGCTAACGACCGTCGTCCTTCGGCTTGGGTGGTCGGCAACCACCCTGGGGGGGGGGGGGGGGGAGGCATCACCAATGAGGGAAAGGGGAGGGAAGAGGAGAGGCATCATCGCAGCGTCCGTCGACTTGTGCACTATGTCACAGTCGTGGCGTGGCTAGAGCAGTCACGGATTGCGTGGCTTATTACTATCATTTGGTGGCTAGTGGAGAACCACCCTGGGTGGGCAGATAGTGTTGGTGAGGGAAGGGTGAGGGAAATGGGAGGAGGGGAGAGGCACAAAAGGGAAAAAAAAAAACCACCTTAACGTGGATGGATCTCACTAGTGAGCCACATCAATATGTGAAATTTTCTTATAATTAACATCTATTTATGTCTCTACCAGCTCCCTTTGCAAAAGGGTGGTTGTGTAGAGTAGGAGTGTAAGTTGACAGGTTTGTCGTTTATGGTGTAAATTAATTAAAAAACGATTGTAACTTGGTTATGTAAATTTATGGATGAAGCATATCATGTCATTATGTGTTGCGGTGTGACTATTATGTAGATCAGTACGTACTCTTGTACGGAAACTGATCTATCGAGGAGACCCATGAAAATAACAAGAGCTAATAATATTGGCCAAAGTTAGCTAGATATATTTATTGTTCGTCTTAAAGGTTTCAACAGGAATTATTATACGTACCCAATGATATTGTGTTCCGGTAGTTCTAGTTTGTCTATTTGACGAGTCTTTATTGTAAATTATATTTTGTTTTATATTTTTTTAAATATATTTAAATATTTTTAAAAAATTAAAAAAATATATTAATAGTCACTTTCTTAATTATTAAATAAAAAATAAAATAAAATAAAATAAAATAGATGAGCTAAGGGCAAACTTAGGCCGCATATATGTGTACTCTCCCTCAACGATCGGCTTTATAAATTGGAAAATATATAAGCATTTTGAAAACACTCCGGTTTCGTGTGTAGAAGACAAATAGAGTGAAACATGTCTCTGGTTCAGATACAAGAGAACCCTAGATGGAAAAAGCTTTTGGGTTATGTAGGACCTGGTATTCTCGTTTCTGTAGGCTATCTTGATCCCGGAAACTGTAAGCTAAATTTCTCTCTCTCTCTCTCTCTCTCTCTCTGTGATTTTCGTTTTGCTTGTTTGTTTCCTCTTCCTCATGAACCGAGAAAGAACGTTTTGTTGTACTTCCTGAGTTCCTACTTTCTTTGTTACGTAAATTAATGCAGTGGAAACAGACCTACAAGCTGGTGCAGATCACAAATACGAGGTCTCTAATTTCCTTCTTATTTTCGAATGATACTAACACTTGTTCTTGTCCTGTGGGTTATTCTCTATCTGTACGCTCATGCATATATGAATTCTCTCTGTAATGTATAAGCAGTTGCTATGGATCGTGCTTGTCGGGCTGACCTTCGCTTTCATAATCCAGTGTTGTTCTGCAAGATTAGGGGTGGCAACAGGTTTCCCAATGTGCTATGCTCAATCACGTGCATCTTTAGTTATTCTAAACGATTCCATGCAAACACATGCATGCATATTCATGCATATATTAATTGTAGCTGTTCTAATTAGTTGATCTAAGCCAGAAGACCGGCCCAGAACCATCTGCATGCAGTAATTCACTGTTTTTTACGTGAGGAAATATCATTATATAGAGTTAGGCTATGAAAAACATTATAGACACAAAAGAATTCCACAAATGAATTTCTCACACTGATGTGGGCACACGGCTAATATGCCACGTCTCCCTCCTATTTTTTTCTCTCTCTCCCCCTTGATCGCCTCGTGCATGTGACTCCCCACCATCTCCCCGTGACCTCTCTTTGTGCCAGCCATGTAATCGAGGACCACCTCAAGGTGAACAAAAGACGCCGGCGGTCCAGCCGACTGCTTGTGTGGTAGTCTTTGGTGATCGGGAGGGCAAACAACGAAGACTTGCGTGGCCGGGATGGTCGGGATCTAAGTCGATGGCTTGTGTGGTCGTTTGTGGCGGTTGGGAACCATCCTGAGAGGGCAGACAACGCGGACAAGGAGGGAAAGGGGGGAGAAAGAGAGAGGGCAGACAAGCAAAGTGCCACATCAATGTGTCTTTCCTTCCAATCTTAAATAAACTAAGTACCAACAACTTGATTGCAGGAAAGCATCTCGCTGAGCATTGCAAGGCAGAGTACCCAAGCCCAGTGAAATACTGCCTGTGGATACTTGCTGAGATGGCCGTTATAGCTGCTGACATCCCACAAGGTATAATGTGTAGACAATATTGTTAATGAGTCATGCTAGGCGGCAGCCTAGCACAATTTGGAGTTTTTGTTTTCTTGTTCTTTTTGTTTTCATATTTTTTTAATATATTTAAATATTTTTTTAAAAAAATATCAATACACTAAAAATCACTTCTTTAATCATCAAATAAAAAAAATTAAATGAATGAGCGGTATAATTGAGGCAGCATACTATCATGATTTCTGATTGTTAATTATTAGTGCATGATGTCATGAATACCATTGCAGAATGCAGATCATCATTATCATGCGGTTGCATGGAACAGTGCTTTGCAATAACTTCCCAGCACAGTACTTCTAAAAAGAGAGATCATATATGCACAAAGTTCATACACAAATCGATCATGTAATTAATATTTGAGACATGTGCTTTAATTAATTTGTGCAGTACTAGGAACGGCATTTGCTCTGAACATACTCTTCAGAATACCCATGTGGAGTGGGGTCCTGCTGGCTGGATTGAATACTCTCCTTCTCCTTGGGATGCAACGATATGGTGTTAGTATACAAATTATAAAGTGTCTCTTTTTTCTTTTAATTAATGAGTGATTATATAATACTAATAATAATATATTTTCTCATATATATACATGATTGATAGATAAGGAAGCTGGAGGGTGCGATTGGTATGCTAGTAATGGTGGTGGGTGGCTGCTTCTTTGCTGTAATGATAAAGGCCAGACCGAGTGCAAAGGAGATGGTGACCGGAATGTTCGTTCCCAAATTGAATGGAAAAGGAGCCACCACAGATGCCATTGCTCTTTTAGGAGCTCTGATCATGCCGTAAATTAATTAATTGCAATTTTAATTATTAATAAAATCTAGCTAGATATACTAGTTTTCTAACTTTAAATTAAAGGCTTTGAACTCTTGACGGGATCGAGCATAAATACATAGTACTCACGCACATGTATAAATTAATGATTGATCGAGGTATAAATTCCTTGGCCAGAGTTTTTCCTCCAACCCATAAATAAAAAATGACAAGTGGCCGTCAAACATGTGAAAATTATATGTTTTATTTAAGGAAAACACTATAGCTAGACACTAAAGGATCCCACACTGACTTACCATGCCACGTGTCTTTTTTTTTCCCTCTCTCTTTTTCTCCCTTCTCCCCGACGTCTCCCCCTTCTTCTTCTTCTTCTTTTTTTCTCTTTCTTTCTCCCCTCCCCCGTGCTGCCACCCGTGCCGGCCTCTCTCCATTCCTAGCCTATCCAATTTTTTCAACAAAAGATACTCTATATTTTTTCAACCACGTTACTAGTAATTTATATGTTTTCAAAGAGGCTCTTTGATCAATAGAATATTGTGTTGGAATTATATGTTGCCGTAGAGTCATAAAAGATCATAACTGAGAAAATCTATTCCAAAACCTTATTTTTTATACACCCAACGCACTGCTGATATGGAAAGCTTCACATATGTTATGCTAAAAATATTTTGGCGTTTTTATTTTTTATAAAGTTATAATAAATCATCTCACTATAAGTAGTGTGTTAATACACCGATTTATGTGTAGCAAAGTCTCGACTGTCGTCTCACCGTTCATATAAAAATCAAACTGCAGGCACAATCTTTTTCTCCATTCAGCATTGGTCATATCGAGAAAGTTCCCTCACTCCTCTGATGGCATCAATGTAAGTTACCATAGTCTTCAACCATCTTCCTTTCACTAGTTAATGACAATTAATTAAGCTGGTTCGATTAAACAAAACATGATCTGATTGTCCTCTTTTTTTCAGAGTGCAAGCAAGTTTTTCTTCATAGAAAGTGGGCTATCACTAGTCGTAGCGTTCCTCATCAATGTGGTTGTCATGTCTGTTAGTGCCAGCGTGTGCTCCAATCCAAATATCTCTGTAGATAGCAAGGGTCATTGCAAGAATATCACTCTCGAGTCTGCGGCTTTCTTGTTTAAGGTCTTATATGTCTCAGTACTTCTTCCTTAATTTGCAACTAACATTAAACAAGAACATGCAAGCATGCATGGGGAAGAAAAGTGTTTGGTCTATAAAAGGAATTAATACGTTTAAACTCTCATATAGCTTAATGTAAGTACAAAAATATTTCTCTATGTGAGTACTTCTCAATAACCTGTAGAGAAAGCATTATTATAGGGTCAATGGTTTAGTTTCCTGATAGCTTGATCACGTGTTAATATGATTAGAATGACCTTGGAAAGTGGAGTGCAAAGCTATATGCCATATCCCTGCTTGCGTCTGGTCAGAGCTCAACTGTTGCAGGAACCTACGCAGGCCAGTACATTATGCAGGTGCTTGCCTATTCAGATACTAAAACCTTAATTTCCTGCTTTCCCTACAGAGATGCGTGAAAAGCTAATGAAGCATTATGCATAATGCATGCATGGCATGTTAATTTTGCAGGGTTTTCTGGATTTGAAGATGGAACTCTGGTTGAGAAACTTAATAACCAGGTGCATAGCCATTGGTCCAAGTTTGGTGGCGTGCATTATAGGCGGACCTCATGGAGCTGGAAGGCTTATCATCATTGCTTCTGTAATTCCAACCAAAACACTTGCAATTATTGCTTCTATCATATTGAATTGATGTAACATGATTATTCATCAACTCATAAATTTGTTGTTTTAAAATATAAGAGTTGATCTAATAGTTATTGGGCAATGTCACATCAATTACTTATTTATTTGTGTATTTGTTCAGATGATCTTGGCATTTGAACTTCCATTGGTATTGGTTCCTCTCCTCCGGTTCACCAGCAGTGAAGCCAAGATGGGTCAGCACAAGAATCCCTTTCTGGTAAGACTCATTGGTACCTACCTAAAGTGTTTTTATTTTTCATTATTTAGTACCACAAGTACAATTACATACTGAAAATTTTCTCTTGGTTCTTGCTTCCACCGTAGCTAAGCCTCGTCTCATGGCTATTGGGGTCTTGCTCAATCGGGATCAACATGTATTTCTTAAGCATCACTCTGATTGGAAGGATAACGGGTAACAAGATGACTAAAACCGGATCAATCCTCACAGGAGTAATAGCATTGCCTATAATGGTAATCTACGTATCGTTGTTGACATACATGACACTGAAAAGAGAAAATTCTGCAACTAGTTCCCATAACTTGGGGATAAGCCCCGTTAGCACCGATGGAACAGGGGCCGAGAAAGGCTTGGAATCGAGCAGCAACCAGAGAACTGATGACATTGAGACGGATGATATTATCCATGCATGAAGAGTCTCTGGTTCTTTAGCCTGTAATCTACATAAGACATTCTAATGTTCAGAAAATATATTTTGAAGTAAATAAGTTAAAAGGGGATGCAGGCAAGGTTACAACTTTAAGCAGGTTGCCACAGGCAGTTTGGTTTAAGAAGTCCATACGGGAGAGAACAACATGTCAATTGAAGGGGGCACTGCCTTAAGGATTGTTTAATAATCTAAGTCTTTCTACTTACAAGCCGACATGTGTACTTTCGCATGATAGATAACTGATACGCTATCTGATATGAAAAACTTGCGCATTAATGGTATATATAGGCTTGCTCAACCAGAATTTGTTATGTACTTCCTTCATGATAGATGATCAAGAAAAAAAAAATTCACTATCAATAAGCAAGCGTCTTTTCCATGTTCTATTTGACCTTTTTTAACTGGTATCCAAAACACCCGCATGAGAAGCAGAGTAGGAAGGAAAGGAAAAATGTTTTGGCAAAGAAAAGGCAACCCAAAGGTGATGCGATGCTGAGACCAATACACGAGAGCTCATTTCTCTTCCTTCCCCCCCCCCCCCCCCCCCCCCCCTTCTCTTTTTTTTTTTTTTTTTTTTTGATGTGAAAGGAGAAATTCTGCATTTCCAACAAATTACAATGGTTTTTAAGGGAAAAATCTTAAGACAGAACAAGAAACATGTCACCTGGTTCGAGCTCTGGCACCTTCGGCATAAAAGAAAATTCTTTGCAGCTGAAACCCAAACCAAATCTTCAAAAGCTTGAAACCCAGCCAGGATCATGACATCTTTGCTTCAATTTACCCAAGCTGTAGCTCGGAAGCATCCATTGTAGCAACCATATAGTGAGAGACATCCCTCAGAAAGCCGAAAAAAAAAAAAAAAAAAAAAACACAACAAAAAAGACTTGTGTCTTGTATCCAACGAGAATTTAAATACCAAAATGACAGATACAAAAAGGCAGGGAGACCATAACCAACAGAACATGTAATGAACTGTTGGGGAACTAGAAACTTTACTTCCCTTCATCATAAGCTAACTAGGAAAGATGAGAGAACTGTGTATGACAATTTACAAGCTTTTGGGTTACTAGCCAGTAAATGTACAGAAAGCTAGCTGGAATTATAAACAAATCAGTATTTGATGACATGGTGGCGCAGCCAAAGTTCATACATGACCATGTGGAATGCATCATATTTGATGGGTGGAGAGTTCCACTGGAAGTGTCTCTGGACCTGATTGATAAAAATACGAAAGAAAAATCTCATCAGTTAAGGCTTACATTCTTCTTCTCTTGAATAGATCGAGAACATTATAATAAGACTTAGGAATCAGTATGGCGGTACGTTATTCCATAGACTTTCTATTTGGGACATGCCTTTTGTGTTATTTAATAAATCTTTGATTACTTCAAAAAAAGTTATTCACAGTACGTTCTTTGTTAATGGAAGTGAGCAACATAGACAGAAAAGTCACACATACATTAACTAAACAAAATATATTGCAGGCAGGACTATTGGAGTATATTTGAGTACACTATATCCTATTTTAAATTAGAGCTGTTGGATAATATGAAAAATGAAAAGTAAGCATAAATCTAATATTCTATTTAAAATAATCAAGTTGAAACAGTAAGGCCTCTACCTTAACTAGGTTCTTATGCAGTGCAACAAACTCAGCATCAGATATGTCCTTGAGAATTTGCTTAAGCTGGTATACATCATTCTCCTTAAGCACGACAGCAAATTTATGCCAATCAAGAATATCATTGAATGGCAGGTCATAATAATTTGACAATATCACTGCACGAAATCAAGTGCATAAAGAACTTGGGTGTGAAAAAAACTTAGATGAGAAATCCTAACAAAATATGTGAAAGCACACAAGCAAAAAACCCAAACATCAAACTGAGACAGGCAGCAGCAATTTAATTTAGAAAATTAATGAGATCAAATTCTAAGACACCCAGCAAGCTGCATACATTGTTCACACGGTATCTATAAAGAAATTTTATAATTCAATCACCATGCTAAGGTGTTAGTCAAACCTGCATGAGTTGTTTAAGACACAATGAATAATTAGGGTTTGAAGTCTAAGTCATGAAGCAAAGTGTTCCCTGATTATATATGCAAAATAACAAGGACATCTTCAATTGAATCTAAACTGAAATGGAATTCAGGTAGTTGTGCTGAAATGGGAGAGAAGTCCGAATATAATGGAATCTCTCTTTTTGTTCTTTCTTTCATCATCATGCAACTCATGCATGCCAGAAGCTTACAAAGGGATGAATATATTCAATTCACCACATTAGAATGTTATTTGCATTGCGTGAGACATCACACAAGAAACCTAATTACCTAACCAATGGGCACTTCATGTTTCATTAAGTGTTGCAATCCAAATATCACACAAAGGTTATATATCTCATACCCTGCATTCCATGGGCAAAAGGCCATAGCGATCTTGATCTGTTCAGGTCTTCTGTTTCCAGTTTATTAGGCCAGTAAATAAAGAAAATATTGTGGAATGGCGCATGAATAATCTTTAATACATCACTACTTACACAATAATCCAGGCATATGGTTCCAATATTATATTTGCCATGCAAGTAATGAGAGAAATAGGAACAACTTATCCACTACCATTCTCATCTGAACACCCAAGAAGCACTGAATTATTATTATTATTATTATTATTATTATTATTATTATTATTATTATTATTATTATTATTATTATTATTATTTTGTTTTTTATAAACAATAAGCACTGAAATTTTACCAGGTACACATCCATAATGGATTGAGTCAGTTATGCGAGCACTGTTAACCTGGGAACCACCAGGGCATATGCAGAACTTAGTCGTATAAAACCTCTTTTGATATAGCAGTGGTCCCATAGCCCTATTTATTCTGTTATTGGAAATATCAAGTTCTGTGTCATTCTCCCAAACTCGTGCTAGTATAACTCTGATTTTGGAGTTCCGATGTCCAGCCCAAAAACCAAGTGTCGTCCTGCAAGGAAAAGTTTTTATTTATAAGAAATGAATTGCCTTGCTGGGTTGTACAAGTCAATAAAGTCAAATAATACATGGTCAGCTAACCATTAAGGCATGCATTAAGCCACACCAAGTTGACATCTCTCAGCAGGTAATAAGTTTCCACCACAAGACATTCTTGTGAAATGAAAACAATGTACTATTCAATACAAGGATAGTGTCTATATACATTTCCTCTTTCTCAAATAATGCTACTCTGTATGAAGGCTCTAAAACTAACATTTCTATTAGGGAAAAAACAGCTGAAATCTGACTGTTACCATACAAAATCACACAGAGGAAGTAAAAATAATGCCAGTCCCTGCAAAATCTGATAGTGCTCAGCATACGTGAAATATAATTTTCTTTAACGTTTCACTTTACCCAGAGGTGCTTGACAAAGCTATTGTACATGTTTGGGTTGGAAGTTGAAACTATTTCAATTAAGTGAACTCAGCTTCTAAATTATCCACCCCACACTAGATAGACAGCTTTTACATGCACGATCTAGGTTTACGCTCAATTCTAGCTGCTAGAGTAAAATAGAAAAGCTGCATTCTGCTCCCTCTAACTCAAGAGACATTAACGTATATAATGACTTTAACAAGTCTTCCCTTATAAAGAGATATACTTGAGAAAAAATTGATCAGATGACTATTTTTTCTCTAGTATTTTTTCATTTTCCCAACAAAGATTATAGATGGGAACCCCAAATCCAACAACGTCCCACCTTAATGAGCTGAAACCATGACCTGACTTCCACCTGAAGAAAGAGGACACTAAGCTACTAAGGCCAGTGTCTGAACTAAAATAGGTTCAGGTTTCACAAATTTCGAAAAAGCTAAAAAATTAATGTGTTTTCAGAGTAACGGAAGTTCTGTACAAGTTCAACATGCTTTTCAAGAAGTGAATATAATCAATTTTATGTAGCACAGACATCTGGACAAATAGTGTGGTTTAACTTTCATAAAAATTGTCACTGACCATAAAAAATGATACTTCAAATATATTGCAGCATTAAAAACCTCATTTTTACCATGTGCACGACAATTTCCTTTACAGTTTTTGCCAAACATTGTTAATATTAGAATATATATATACGCATATGTAAATATACACACACACAGGAATGTATCTTTGCTTGCATGGTTTTAATGAATCATTATACCACAATATAAAGCAGTAATCACTTCACCTCAGAGATAACAGTCAGATTAATTCCTGGAAAATGTTTAAGACTGGAGGGGCACAGAAATTTCAAATATGGACTTTACAAGAAATAGGAAAGCAAAAGATTGATTTTAAGGAATAGCCTAAAGAAAGAATAACAAACAAGAGTAATGCTACATATAATAGTGGACTGTGTAAGCGTTGTGCAATTGCTTTGAAAAAGAGTAGGGTCTACTATTAAAAAAATAATATTTTTCATGTAGGTCTCATATTTATTCACTTTTTCAAAGTAATTGCGCGGCGCTTACACACTCACGATTGCAACTATCAGTTCTCAACAAACAATTGGCCATGTGTCATCTACTTGTAAATAAGATCAACAAATGCATATACTACAATTTTACCTGTTTTCAAGATCATTTCCACCAGCTGGAAGAGCAAATGGCTGCAGTACTTGAGGAAGGGCAACATCTTTGTGTGGAATGAATCCAACATCATAACTTGGGGAGCACACAACCCGAATTGAGTTCTTTACAAGAAGCGGAAGACCTTCTGTAGCCCTAACACCAACATCATGACAAGTGACAAAAAAATGATCTGCTCCTAAGGTTCGATTCCAGTAAGGATACTTGGAAATTAAGCTTTGCACATAATTCTGGACAATTACAGTCATATTCTCATAAGAAGTTCCCTGCATACAATCAAGCAAGCGTCACATACCTACATATAAGGGATCCGATTCTAGAAAGGGGGGAACTGTCTATCAGAACTGACAACAGCACAGTTCGTGCATGTGTGTGTGTTGTATATATCTGGAACATGTCCAACATCTTAAAATATAGCACTTGGGTGTTTAAAGTTGCACTCGCTGTATAGTCGGCAAGATTGAATCCTCAATCATGTTTAACCATCTGCATATGCAATTGTTGTAGTCGTGCATCCTCCAAATGAAATCATAGTAGTGTATCTCTTATAGTGAGATATGATGCCCTGCGTTTGATACTATAAATACACTCACTCATCTTTTATCTCGACATAAATGGTAAGGCAGGTGAGTGGCAGCTATGGCATTCATTTAAAAAAGACCACCAGTGTCTTGGAAAATAAACCCAAAAAATTTCATGCAGTAAGATATTTCCCTAACACGCTTTTTTTTTTTTTTTTATAAGTAATCAAGTGTATTAATGAAAGAATAGGCAAAAGCCATATGAAGTACAAAAGTATGCCCTAGCTACGTAGGGAGTATAGATACAAGGCTGTCATGAAGTGGCCCCATGCTTATGAGTGCAGTATGTGGATGAAGCCGTTTCTATATTTCCTTTTTGATCAGTAAATAAGAATTTTAGTGATGATATTTGGTATAGCCCAAGTATATGGGACATATACATTTCTATGTTTTCACCAGCGTGGTTTATGATATCTTCCGCATCACACAGATCGGAATTATTTCACTTATAGTTTCAAAGTGATTATTCTTCGTAGACGACTAGAAACGCATAAGAAATTTCAGATTTCACATAGATTCTTCATGGTTTCACATCTCTGCACGCACCGTATAATATAATTTAGAACATCTAGAACAAGACATTTAGTTTTGGTTTATTTTCCCTCCTTGTGAGTCAATTAAGACAATAAAGATCGGTACAAAGAATCTATATGAGAGAACTAAGTGGAAGCTAGTACTTCCTCCGATCCCCAATCTAAAATTAACAAAAATTCCACTTTTTTTCTCGCATCTTCCCAGCAGACAAACACAGGATTAGCGTATATACCCAAATAAACGAACCCCAATGGCATAGAACTCCGCCAAGCGATATAAATGTTCGCAATAGAAAACCGTACCTTGCCTCGCATCTTGTGGCAGGAGATGGGAATGAAGAAGAGGTGAGCCTGATTGGGATCATCGGTGCGGAAGGGACTCTCGCGAATGTTCTGGAAGAAATAGCCCTCGCTGGCGTACTTCCCTGTGAGCTTCCTGGGCGTCTGGTAGAAAGTATCGGGATTCCCGTCCGGGTATATGTACACCTTAAATATGCGCTCCATCTCGGCGTAATTGAACCGGAAAACGTCAGGGGAATGGTAAACCGAAAGCCGCTCCGCCTGCCTGTCATGCCTCTCCACCATATGATCTCCAGGAACCATTTTCGCAACAGAAATCTGAGTGGTTGAAGAAGAAGAGGAGGTGGCAGAGAGAGGGGAGCGGAGAGAATTGAAGGAGAAATAGGTGAAGGAGAAGAGGGTTAGGATGGCGAGGGTGAGGAGAGAACCTTGGACTGTACAGAGCGGCAAGGAGGACATCGCCGGGGATGTTTTCCAGGCCGACATCGCTAGCTCGCGTTTGCGGTGCCGGCGATGGTGCTGCTGTGTCGTGATTCACTAGCAAGAGCAGTAGTAGATGACTACTGGCTAGATGCAAAGCTACTGTTATTTTTCTTATTATTTAAAATAATAATAAATTTACAATTATTTAAAATAAGTAATACGATTTCTAATCATGGATTTTCGATGTCATCCATATTTAGGCTCATAATTATTATTGATGTACTTCGTTTTAATTGATTTTATATGTCAGTTATTTAAATAATAGTTAAGCATTCTTAATGGCTTCTATATAATATAAAAAATATAAATTATTTGAAAAATTATTTCTAAACTGAGTTTTATCTAATTATGTAAAATATAAATCGCTATAATAACCCATTATATGTAGTGAGTATTGTTTATTATTCAAACAAATTTTTTTATTATTTATATTTCATTTACTTTCTCATTTTTTTTTAATTTTTACATTTCAATATAAATTATTTATATTGTTCATCATTTAAAACACATTTATGTTATTTTTTTTCTAAAAAATATCTTGGAAATATTATTTATCCAATTTTTTCATATTTTGATTTTATTTTTAATTTTTATTTGGTTTATATATTTTTTATTTTGTATGTATGGGACTGAATTATATTACATTTTATATAATAATATATTGTAAATATAAAATAATATTTGGATATTACAAATTTATTAGTTGAAAGGAAATGTTTAAAAGAACAAAAAAATAGTAATTAAATGATATGAAAATAAATAAATAAATTGATGTATAACATATTATAAAAGTCAAAATGTACAATAGAAAAAATAAAGCTTGTCTTACAATTAGTTCACACTATTAGGAGAGTTAGAAAAAATTATTTTTGATGGCTTGGGGACTATGGTATAGGCGTAGTCAAAAGATGCATGATGAGAAAGTATTGTCACCTAATCAAGTCATAGGGTATGCTTTGTTTTTATATAATGAACATAAGACGATGGCTGAGGCACAAAAGCAAAAATAGAAGTATAGTTGCTGTTGGTAACCACCTCTCGCAAATGTTTTAAAACTAAACTTAGATGGAGCAACTTTTAGCGAGTACTATAGATCTAAGATTGGCATGGTTTTAAGAGATGATAAAAGTCAAGTAATTTTTACTGCTTGTAAACCAAAAAATGCTCTTACTGATTCAATAGAGAAAATGTGCTTCAAATTTCAATGTTATGAAAATTAATCAATAAATGAGTGAATTCCTATAAGGATCAAATTGAAATAAAAAATTTGTTGTCTTCTAAGAAGTGTAGCTATGCCCATTACCCTTCTTCCACCATTGAGAATCGAGAGTTTTCGTGAGATGGACGTTAACATCTTCTCTGATGTGAGACCTGACTTCATGGTCAGATTTGACCCAATCTCGGCCTGAAATATCGGGGGCTAGCATGGATAATTGTTTAA
Source organism: Carya illinoinensis (assembly GCF_018687715.1). Classification (NCBI taxonomy): domain Eukaryota; kingdom Viridiplantae; phylum Streptophyta; class Magnoliopsida; order Fagales; family Juglandaceae; genus Carya; species Carya illinoinensis. The sequence goes on from NC_056759.1 coordinate 30,042,456, forward strand.
ATAAATTAGACAAAAACAAAGAAAAAGCAAGAGTGCATACATCTTGTATTTTCGCTCAAAAAGCTTTTCAAGTTCCCCAAATGGGCAAGGCCCTAGTATATTTAACTAAGCTTTTCTTGAAATAACAGAAGCAATCACCACAGAACTCACTGGAGCAATCACATGAGGCCATAAAACATCACAAACACCAAATATCTAGAAAAGATATATTCTTTTTCATTAAAATTTTAAAAACATCTAAATTTTACAAGCTTTTCTGATAAAAACGCTGATACCATGTCAAGCCACAAAAACAAAAACAAAACAAAAAAAAAGTGTTGGGTTCTAAGAATTGAAGCTGTGGCCGTTACCCTTCTTTTGCTATCTAGAATAGAGAATTTTTGTGAGATGCTCGTTAACATCTTCTTTAACACAAGACTTAACTCGAGAGCTAAATCTAACCAGTCTCGACTTGAATATTGGCGGGTCAGCTGAATATTTAGAGGCGTTTTTCTCAACGCTATGTTGGTGAAACTCTCTTTATTTTTTAAACCGTATATAAAGTCATATTCTTACTTGAGGAATGCTACACATCATCTCACACCACACACTTTATATATTAAAATATTATTTTTTATTTTTTTATTTTTTATTTCATTTTATTCTTATTAAACTAATTGAATTATTTTATTTATCATCTACACACTACATATTTATTATAGAAAAAATAAAAAAAAAATTAAAATAAATGTAGTGTGTTAAGTGTGAAGATGACAAGAAGAATTTTCCTTCTTACTTTTCTATCTTTTGCTTAGTCGGGGTGGGACACTATTAGGGCCGGCTAAGGGACCAAGGCCACCGCGCGTTGAATGGACCAAACCCCCCACAATGAAAAACAAATTATAGAAATAAATAGCTTAGAATAAAAGATGGAAAAACTCTTGCCTAAAATAAAATCAACATTAAATGATAACATTTAAAAAAAAAAAAAAAAAAAAACAGTGTATATAAAAGTTTTATTCAAAAATATCTTATCCAAAATGTATAAGATTTTCAAACAAGGGTGAAACTAGAATATATAGAAGTAGCAAAATGATGATATATTACTCTTGAGTATTTTCTAAAATATGATGGCGTTGGTTTGTTTTTAAAATTAAGCATTAAAAGAAGTATTATGGATAAGTGATAATACTCCATTTATAGAAATATTAGATTTTTTTTTTTTTCTAATTGTTATATTGCTCAGAGAAATTATTAAGCAAAACAATAATATGTGTATAAAATATATTAAGCTATGCCAAGATGTGTATAAACCATTCTGACGGTTAGGATTGACTTCGATTAATTCATATTTACCCGATGATTAGGACACATGGAATTATAAACCATGTAACCCCATGGTTACTGACCCACATGTGTTAGAACTAGTAAAATATATAAAATATATAAACCAAGCCACCTACATGTGTTAGAACTAGTAAGAAAATAAAACCAATTATAATTAAAGCTGCAAGCGATATGAATAATCAACAACATATATATAACATGAAATGTGTTACAGCTACAAAATAATTCCACAAAAGTAAACATACATACTAATATAGTTTCAAATGGTATGTTATATTTAGTTTACAATAAAAGTAACTTTACAATCTAACATATTACATTAAGCCACATCAGTTTATAGTTTACTTTTATGGAATCTCTTTATAATTAAAGCAATTCTCTTATAACATACGTATTTATGAGTATATAATGTCATATGTGTCATATCTCTTACTTCATCTTTTTTTTATTGTTAGAATAATTATAGAGTAGGGAGAAAAGAAAGGAATAACTACTCCTTCAACTGGAAAAAAAAGGTGTACTGCAATAGATTATTCTCGCACTTTGTATAAAGTTTTTCACTTCTAACATAGGCGGCAACTATTGCTCACACACTTGTCTATATAATAAATTGCTCAAGATATTGTGTATCAGGGGAGATGAGGCGAGGTTCTCTCTAAAGAGATAGTTTTCTTCTTTTGTTTCAATTGTCTTAAATTAATAGGAGTTTTAAAATTAGTATTGTGCCTCCCTTAAGAGACAGTAGAGTTTTCAAGAGCAATGGGCGAATGTTCTCCCTTCTTGTACACAACCAATATTTGAATATGCGTTGAAAAACATCAGTGTTATTGAATCCTTAGTAGCTCAGATGGGTTCAAATGAATAGTCATAACAAAGGTGAGAGATCTTTCCCTAGAATGACAGAGAGCCCATGGGAATGGTGTATGCTTTGCCACTCACTCGCCGAAGCCTTATGATTGACTATATTTTTTCAAATAGTGGGCTTGTTATGAAAATTGTGCATAGCGTTAAATTGAAAGTGATGCACTGCTTGTAGTTGAAGAATTGAAAAAGGATAGATGTTCATCAACTCTGTGAGGTACCATTATTCAAGAAATCAAAACTTTACTCAACAGTCACTCTAATTGCTCTGTTCAACATAGAGGTCGTGAAGCAAATGGTGTAGCACATGCTTTGGCTAAGTTTGCATGGCAACTTGTGTACTTTGGTTGATTTATCTTTGTAATATTTCCGTTTGTAGTATGTTTTCGTCGGAAATAGTCATTTTGATTGCAAAATATTAATCACAAATACTTATTTTTCTTGTAATGAAAGTGTTATTTTGATTTTCAAAAATGAAGTTTGGTGATGTATTTTAAAGGATAGGTTAAATGAACCATTATAAATGCTCTAATAAAACAGATAGTTAAAAGTAATTAAGTTTAAAATAAAGAATAATATATTTTTAATTTAAATATCATGTATCTTCATTTTAATTTCATCATTCTTGGTGAGTGAAGTATTCTAAGTAATTTTGTCTTAAATAATTTAAATAAAATAAGTATATAAAATTTGAGGTATGTGATTGAATGATAAAATTTAAAATGAAAAATATATTTTAATAAAATTATTATTATTATTTCACAAGATCATGGGTTTTAAGATTATTTTTTTTTCTCACTTTTAAGTTTTTGGGAGGTGAGGATGACATCTGTGAAAACATGCTAAGGATAAAGATTAGGATAAATGGATTTTGGGTTTTTGGGTGACCATGTGGGCAAATGGGAGGCAGAACTCTCGCCATAAAAGACCAACCATGTATTGGCCAATCAAGCTCCAACGCGTAGAGGTCACCCAGTCATTCTCTTAATCGAAAGTTGTTTAAATTGGAGGAGTCATGATGGACTAAAAAAAAAATTAAGGCTGTGTTTAGAAGCTGAGGTAATGTCAAATGATTTATTATCTTATTTTTTGGAGCCTCGTTTATATGTATTTAAATATAAATAAATTTAAATAAATTTAAACTTATTATTAAAAGTTAAACGAGTATTGGATCTCATCAATTATTAGTTTGAAATGGATTCGGATAATCTTGACATTTAAATATAGTCTAACTATACATTGGATAGATGAAGACAAAAATACTCTAAGAGCTCACTAGATGGTTTTTATTGTTTAAAATACATCACCAAAATCTAATTTTGTATTTTAGCTAATAACTTTTATAATATATCATATATCAATTTATCTATTATTTTCTATATTATTTAAATATTATTTATTTCTTCTTTATTTATTCGTTTTAAATACTTTTCTAACTACCTTTAAATTTATAATATTCTCATATCTTTCAATATTTCTCATATATTAGTGTAAACCAAATATCTTTTTGTTGTCAAAATACATCAACAGCCTTAAAATAAAAAGATGGAAAAAAAAACTTATTCATCCTTTCTATTTTTACCTTTTATCTTTTTATCTGAGAAATTTTTAACATGATTATTTTTCTATATTATTTTAATAATATTATAACCTTTTATGTTTTATAAATAAAAGTGTAAATGTGATAAATATAAAGAAATATTAGGAAAAAAAGAATCTCTAATGGTATGTTTGGAAACACAATTATTCTCATATATTTTCAAACTATTTCATTAATATTCCCAAACTATTTACTATTATTCATAAACTATTTCAATAATATTTAAAGAGATATTCTAAGATACTTAAGGTTGTGTTTGGATGCTAGCTAATTTTAAATTATTTAAGTTGATTTGTGAGTAGTAATATTACGTGAGTCTCATTAAAATATGTTTGAATGTATAAAATAGATCGAGATAAATTTTAACTCTTTTATAAAAAATTAAAAAAATAATGAATCTTATCAATAATTAATTTATGATAAATTAAGCACACTCCAACAGCCAAACACAATCTAATATCCAAACGAACACTTAGGCCTAAACAAGTAGGAGCCCAACAAATGAACCCAATGAGGAGCAAAAGTGCCATTAAATGTGAAACAAAGATGGAAGTCTAGGGATGGATAAAGTAATGTTAAGGGTGACTCATCGGATGCCATAATGATTATAAATAATAACCACCTCACTCCTAACTTGCAAATAGCTCCTATAATCAAGGATATGTTAAGAGCCTAAAAAAATGTATTTAAATGAAAGAGAAATAATAATTGTAATCGTAAGTACGTAAATACTATATAATAATTTAAAAAAAAATGTGAATAAATATAATATTCATATGAAAAATTATTAATTTTTTTAATAAAGAATCTCACTCTTTTTCAAATTTACTATATAACGTTTACGTACTCTACAACTATATATAGCATTATTCTAAATAAAAAGTCATTAGTATTCACATGAATGCCGATTTGAATGTGCATAATCTTGTCAAGTCGGTCCACGATGCATTACCATCTTTTGGACCCCAATTTCACATTTGAACCCATTCATTTCTTGATCATCATCACAAGTTTTATTCGGAAGATAATATTTTTTTACACGTTGAGCGAGATAATTCTTGCACTTTAACGTAGAGAGATAAAAGGGAAAAAAGAACAAAAAACTTGACAAACATGACAAAACAATAGATAAATAAATAAAAATTTGAAAAGAGTAAGGCTAGATATAGTGTCAAGGTATACAAGCTCTACACACTTATTTGAAAAAAGATGTAGTTCATTATTAAAAAAATTATTTTTTATGTGAGTTTTAAATTTACTTATTTTTTCTAAATAAAATGTGCAATTTTTTTTTTTTCAAATAAAATGTACAAAATTTGCCTATGCCAAAACTGAAATTATCATTTATCATCACGAAAGGTGTTGGTAAAGCAACCCACCAAATTTGAAACGTGAATGCAAGAGAAATTCACAATATAAAAGTATGCGTTGGTTTTAACACTACAAGAAAAACGGATAATTGATCGTAATTGCTCGTTTTTCTTATAGTGTAAGTGACGTTAAGGTGGTCGTAAAACACCTTCACTCTCACGTCCCCTACACTATCGAATAGGTGAGCATAAAAGGACGTCAACTATAGGGCTGAAGAAAGAATCATCTCAAGTTATGGAGAGTTATGGAGGGAAGGAATGAGATCTACTTTTCAAAAGGAATGATAGTAGTCAAATGGTTACAAAAATAGAAGTCTCCTGAATGAGTTCCCATGTGGGCACAGGCTGTTTTCTACTGAATTCATACTAAACTAGTATAAATTCTTTCCTCTTCTTTTTATTTTATTTTTTTTATACAATAAATTCTTTCCTGTTTACTGGACTGTTCAAGCCATTTTGCCACCAAATTAAATGCATAGGGATGTAGACATGTGAGAATGCACGCGGCACACACGACACTGGAAATTGAATGCGGTACCCAATGTACAGTGGATCCATTGTGGGAGATCCATGGACGATGGCAAATGTGATCCAATCATTCTAGATAAAGCTGAGAACTACTATATTCATAGAAAAAATTATATCAAAATAATTTCATAAGCTGATTTGGATTCATATGATCTGTTAGATTTATTATACAATAAAATTAACTTTACAATCTGACAAACTATGTACATGAAGGCTCGTCAGTTTATATAATTACTTTTTTGTAATCTCTTTGTGACTAAAGTATTTATTATCCTATAATTCTTTTTTTTTTCCTCAACAACCAAGCATGTCATAGATAAACTAAGAGGTTATAGGATACAAGATTCAATAGGATGGAAGTCTCAATAATCATCTCAAAACCAATAAATACAAATCAAACAAAAAAAAATAAAAAAAATAAAAAAAAAAAAGGATTTGGAGCCAAAGGTTTGGCTCCCACCAATTTTCCACAATGGGAAGCCACTTGAAGTAGCTTTATATAGTCTAATAAATAAACTATAAAACTAAGGCTAGAAGCCACAGTGAATTATTGTATGCTGCGTTTTGTTGGACTAGACTGGTTGAAGTAGACTTTCACAACTACTTTATCTTGATCATTGGTTAGGAAAAAAAAGAATATAAGAAAGTAAGAACCAAAAAATGAGTTGAATCATCGGCAAAAGACTGCCACTGGCTATGGTGGCACGTAAAGCTCATGCGCCACCCTTGGCAATACAAAATAGGTCGGATCTAAAAGATCCAAAGCCATTGACCCAGATAGTGCCACTTGTGGTGGCGAAAGATCTCCTCTACCACGGCTACATGTGAGTCTCACGCACAATGTGAACTGCATGTGATACGTACACGCTATGTACCACACTTTTGATTCATTTTCTTCTATCATCTAACAAATTGGTAGCTGGGGAATCTGATGGTGCGGTGCATGGCGGTCATAGGAGGCTAGTAGGTAGTCGGTCGGCGTATTTCGGTGCTATTGGTGAGAAACTGATAAGTGTGTGAAAATACACTCTAAATACCCTATTATTGGATTAAAATATGAAAATGTGAATAGAAATCATAAGAATTAATGTGTATTCTTAAATTGAGTTTCTATTTACGTTGGGATACTCCTAAGCAATTTTTTATATTTAATTTCAGATTTTATAAAAGAGCAAGTCCAGCCCAATCAAATTCAAATGAGGACATTCATGAAATTTGATAGCAATTTGGAAGAAAATACAAAGTAAAATGAAATCACAAAATGAAGCCACAAGAAGTCCAAGTTTGAAATTCGCTAGAAGACAGTCTGGACGTACTTTAGTCTATAACGTTTTACTCACATATCGGATTGATGCAATTCTTAATGTATTAGAAAGCTAACTTAAAGGGTTATAACTTTGTCTCTAATAAAGATTTCCAAATTTGAACTCCTGAAAGGCGTATGTGGCTGCCAAGATGAGTCTTAAAATTTAGGTAATTTTTTTTATACGGAAATTAAGAAAACATTAGGGTTTTCTTCCTACACTATATAAGCATATCATTAGCACGAAATTGGGAGAAGGAGAGGTACAAGAGACAGATTTGAAGAGAGAAGAAAATTGCTTTCATGACCATCTTTCTCTAGAGATTTTTGTTGTCCATTATATTTATGGGTAACTAAATTCTCAAATAGGGTTAGGGATGAACTTACATATTAGATGGTATTTTTAATTTATATATTTGATTTTCAATTACTAAAATTCTTTTTTTTTTATCATTCTTAATTCATCGTTGATATTTTCTTCTCCGAATAATCATAGAATTTATTCTGTTTATGGATTCAGTTATGCTTTTTCTATTGAATGGATTAGTTCTTTGATTGTGTTTGGATCAATTATTTATCTATATTGATTTAGTTCATTGCTGTAATATCGCTCCATGAGTATATTGTCGTCGTTAGATTTTTTCAATAGAAATAGCAATTTACATATTTTAAAAGTGATGAATGATTTTTTAAAGGGTTACATTTGATTTAATTTTAGTTTATAAATCTATACATTCCGATTATGAATTTCAGGAATTGAGTTTCTAATTGAGTTATCAAATGAATTAAGAATAATTAAAATGCCTGATTTGTGCAAGGGATTCCCAACACTCTACTGTTCGTTAAAATTTAAGTACTTTTTCCGTTAATCACTTTACTTCACTTTAATTTGCAATTGAAATTAATCTTTGTTCTCCATTACTACTTTAATATTTTTCTTTAGTTTCTTTATTCTTTCTACTATTATTTTAAATTGTCTCCCTGTGGAATCGACACCTCAAAGCTGTGCTACAACTACCGCGTTATTCTTTAGGCGTAACCAAATTTTGGTGTCATTGCTGGGGAGACAGTAGAAGAATTGTTAGATAGTTTTTCTTTTCAGCAGTTGGTAAAGGCGGTAACTTCGTTCCCTTTTTTAGCTTGCTGCATCTTTATTTTCTTTTCCTTTTCTTTTTATAGTTTTGGTTTTTTTTTTTTTTAGTGTTGCATTTTTCTCTACTTTGCATGCCTAGGTATAGAGACGCTTTCGGTCGGTTTGCTTGTAGACCTTTGTTAGAGTTAGAGTCAGAACTTAATTTTTCTAATCATTTCTTTGATAATTTTTCTAATTCTAAGGAAATGAGTGAACACGGAGATCAACCCATTAAAACCCTTCAAGATTACCTCCACCCTACACGCACAACCACACCATCATGCATCATGTTTCCAGTTAATACTTACCAATTGGATTTTAAAACAGGGATGATACAATTACTCCCTATTTTTAATGGCTTGAAAAACGAAAATCCATATGTGCACATTAGGAAATTTGATGAAGTAATTGCGACTTTTCATAGTCAAAATGCAACTGATGACATTGTGAGACTTAAGTTCTTTCCTTTTTCTTTGAAGGATAGAGATAAGAGTTGGTTATACTCATTGAGACCACAATCTATTGGGTCATGGAATGAGATGACTCAGGTCTTCTTTAATAAATATTTTTTCCAACATAAGACCAATACTTTAAAAAGATAAATCTCCACCTTTGCACAAAAAGACAGTAAGACTTTGTCAGTCTTGGGAGAGATTTAATAAACTATTGAGTATGTGTCCTCACCATGGGCATGAGAATTGGAGTTTAGTGAGCTATTTTTATGAGGGACTTACACCTAGAGAGCGTCAATTTATGGAGATGATGTGTAATGGTGAGTTCTTACAGAAAGATCCTGATGAGGCCATAAAATACCTCAATGAGCTTTCTGAAAAAGCTCACACTTGGACTGAACCTAGTGCTACTGAGAGCACAAATAGGTCACGACTTGCAGGAAACCTAAATGGTGGTAGAATTTACTATCTCAGGGAAGAAAATAAACTAAAAGCTAAGGTTGAGATGCTCACTAGGGAAATAAAGGTGTTGAAGAATAAAGACTTAAAGCCAACACACGTGGCTAATTATGCAAAGTCTTTTAGACCATATTTTGTGTGTGGCAGGGTAGATTACCTTGTCCAAGAGTGTCTCACATTTGCTGAAATGAGAGGGATATATGAGGAACAATGTAATACCTTAGGTATGTACAAGAAGTCTTTTACACTTTTCTCTGATACCTATAATCCGGGGTGGCATAATCATCCTAATTTTAGCTAGAAGTCTGAAAACCAGCCACCTGCACAACCCCCTGGATCATATCCTGCATCATATCATCCACCTTCATCTTCTAGGAGTCCTTTAGAAGACACTTTGTATGCTTTTATTGAGGCACAGGGAAAGACTAACCAAAAGTTTGAATCTTTGATTACGCAAGTTTTTGAAGAAAATAAGGAGATAAAGAGCCAAGTGTCCAAATTGATGAGTACCTTGAGTGTGAATGAGCGAGGTAAGTTTCCTTTTCAAGCTCAATCCGTACCCCTTGGTCAACACATGGCACAAGAGAATTTGAAGAATGTGAATGCCATTGTGATACGAAGTGGTAAGTCATTACACCTCCTAACAACGAACAAATCAGAGGATGTGGAAAAGGATCAAAGCAATAGTGGTGCCAAGCTGCCTAAAGAAGCCGAGATAATAAAGAGCCCAGTTAAGGTACCATTTCCTCAAGTTTTAAAATTGAATAAGCGAACTTTGGATCCTAACAATGAAATCTTGAAGAATCTCAAGCAGGTAAAAATTAACCTCCCTCTTTTGCATGTTATTAAACAAGTTCATACTTATACAAAAGCTATTAAAGATTTGTGTACAGTTAAGAGGAAGCGCCATGTAAAGAAGACAGCGTTCTTGACAAAGCGAGTTAGTGCTCTAATTGAGCAGTGGATTCCTGCCAAGTACAAGGATTCTGGTTGCCCAACCATTGCATCCAACATTGAAAATCATGAGTTTGGATAAGCTTTGCTAGATTTAAGAGCTAGCGTGAATCTAATGTCATATTCTATTTATTTGCAGTTGGGGTTGGGAGAAATCAAACCAATCACTGTGGTATTGCAATTGACTGACCATTCAGTCAAAGTACCCAGGTGTTGTAGAGGATGTTCTAATTCAAATTGATAAATTTTATTATCCTGTCGATTTCCTAATCCTTGACAATAGCTCTATTGTTGATACTACTTCTAAAATTCCTGTGATTTTCGATAGGCCTTTCCTTACCACTGCTAATGCTCTTATTAATTGCAGGAATGGGCTCATGAAGCTTTCTTTTGGGAAACATGACTCTCGAGGTCAATATCTTCCATATTGCAAAACAGCCAGAAGATGATGACGAGAGCCACCAAACATACATGATTGACGCACTCATAGACAATGGAGTTCACACAACTCATGATTTTGATCCTCTTGAATATTCTCTTGTAAATTTTGAGTTTGATACTATTAGTGATTCATCTTATGTTATTGATATTTGTGCTATTTTTTATGAAACTCAGGATTATGGCACACAAGCTTTGCAACAGAAATTTGACGAGTTGCCTAAGAAAGGTGGAAAACAGATTTCTGTAAATGTGGAAGCACCCAAAGTTAAACTGAAACCTCTACTTAAGGGTTTAAAGCATGCTTTCCTTGGTCCAGGTGATACTTTTCCTGTTATTATCTCATCTGAATTGTCTGAGTTTTAAGGTGAGAAATTAATTCGGATCCTAAGTGAGCATAAGTCAGCCTTAGGTTGGAGCATTGCTGATATAAAAGGTGTTAGTCCCCTGGTTTGTTCTCATAAAGTTAATTTGGAGGAAGGAATTAGCCCTCGTAAAGACCCCCAGCATAGGTTTAATCTTATTATGAAAGAAGTGGTGAAGAGTGAAGTGTTGAAACTATTAGATGCAAGAATCATATATCCTATTGCTAATAGTAAATGGGCAAGTCATACACAGGTTGTTCCTAAGAAGTCAGGTGTTACTGTGGTGAAGAATGACCTAGGAAAGCTAGTCCCTACAAAACTTGTGATTGGGTGGCAGATGTGCATTGATTATAGAAAATTGAATGCTACCACCCGGAAAGACCATTTTCTTCTCCCTTTTATTGATCAAATTCTTGAGCGTGTGGCTGGTTATCCTATTTATTGTTTCTTAGATGGTTATTCTGGTTATTATCAAATTGAAATTGCATTAGAAGACTAGGATAAAACCATTTTCATTTGTCTTTTCAGTACTTATGATTTTCGTAGAATGCCATTTGGATTGTGTAATGCACCTGCTAGTTTTCAACATTGCATGATTAGCATTTTTAGTGACATGGTTGAAAATTGCATAGAAGTTTTTATGGATGACTTGATTTTTTTGATCTACTTTTGATGCATACTTATTGAATTTAGAGAGGGTGTTGACTCGTTGTGAGGAGAATGAATTGATTTTGAATTAGGAAAAATGCCACTTTATGGTATCTTCAGGTATTGTGTTAGGGCAGATTATTTCTTCTAGGGGGATAGAGGTAGATCAATTAAAGATTGAATTAATCTCTAAGTTGCCTACACCTAGGACAGTAAAGGACATGAGATCCTTTCTTGATCATGTGGGCTTTTAAAGGAGGTTTATACAGAATTTTTCCACCATATCTAGACCACTATGTGACCTCCTAGCTAAAGATACCATATTTGAGGGGACACAAAATTGTCAAGAGACCTTTAAAACGCTAATTGACAAACTTACCTTAACACACATAATGCCGCCACTTGATTGGACTTTACCTTTTGAGATTATGTGTGATGCAAGTGATTTTGCCATAGGTGCTGTACTGAGGGAAAGCCTTTTGTCAATTACTATGTTAGTAGAACTCTAAATAGTACTTAGATGAATTACTCCACCACTAAAAAAGAGTTGCTAGCTATCGTGTTTGCTTTGGATAAGTTTCGTTCTTACTTGATTGGTTCTCCTATTATTATTTTTACAGATCATGCAGCCCTTAAGTACCTTCTTACAAAGAAGGATCCTAAGGCACGATTAATATGATGGATTTTATTTTTAAAAGAATTTGACATAACCATCAAAGACAAGAAAGGAGTGGAGAACGTAGTGGCTGACCATCTCTCGAGGCTCACATTTGAGGACACCTCTGACCACCTGCCAATCAGGGATGATTTTCCCAATGAGCATTTACTATCTATTACTTCTCTACTATGGTTTGCTCATATTCTAAATTATTTGATTACAGGTGAGAGACCGGTGGATTGGAGCGCTCAGGACAAGAGGAAGTTCATAACTGAGGTACGTAATTTCTATTGGGATGATCCTTTTCTTTTCAAATACTACCCTAACCAAATTTTAAGGCATTGCATCCCTGATGAAGAGATTGCTAGCATCTTGGAATTTTGTCACTCCCAAGTTTGTGGGGGCCACTTTTCAATGAAGAAAACTACCGCAAAAATTCTGCAGTGTGGATTTTATTGGCCCACTATATTTAAGGATGCAAACATCTATTGTCGCTCATGTGAAATGTGTCAAAAGTTAGGAGTTATATCCCGTCGTAATATGATGCCCTTAAACTCAATTTTAGTGATTGAAATTTTTTATTGTTGGGGCATTGATTTTATGGAACCATTTCCTGCTTCTTTTGGATATCAGTATATTATTGTGGCAGTAGATTATGTGTCAAAATCAGTAAAGGAAGTAGCTTGCAGGAGCAATGATAATAGGATAGTAATTAAATTTCTCAAAGAGAATGTGTTATCTCAATTTGGTACACCACATGCTATCATTAGTGATCGGGGTACACATTTTTGCAACCGTTCTTTTGAAGCTTTAATGAAAAAATATGGGGTGGTACATAAGATCTCTACTGCCTACCACCTCCAGACAAGTGGACAGGTAGAACTTGCAAACAGGAAAATTAAGCAAATTTTAGAAAAAAGGGTCAACTCAGATTGCAAAGATTGATCTTTAAGACTAGTTGATGCGCTTTGAGCCTTCGTACAGCTTCGAAAACTCCCTTAGGCATGTCACCTTATAGGCTTGTTTTTGGGAAGCCTTGCCACTTACCTGTGGAGCTCGAGCATCGAGCTTATTGAGCCATCAAGCATTTCAATTTTGACATGGTAGAAGCAGGTAAGCTTAGAAAATTTTAGTTGACCTAGTTAGAAGAGTTGAGAAATGATGCTTATGAGAACTCTAGAATCTGTAAGGCTAAAACGAAAGCATTTCATGATAAAAATATTTTGAGAAAAACGTTTAAGCCTACTAATCGAGTGTTCTTATATGATTCTAGACTCCATAAGAACCCAAGAAAACTTCGGTCTAGGTGGACTGGCCCTTTTGTAATAAAGAATGTTTTTGTAAATGAGGCAGTAAAAATAGAAGATCCTAAGGATAGTCAAATCTTTAAAGTAAATGGTCAACGCCTTAAAGTATTAATTGATAGGCAAGTCTTGTGGATCCAGTCTATCAACCTTGACCACACCACCCAGGTATGTTTTTCTTTATTTATTTTGTTTTGCTTTGTTTTATTTTTGTTTTCTGTTATTTTTTTTCTTTTCCTTTTTGTTTACTGTTGCTTTCTTTGTTTTTGTTTGTAGGTTAATTTTATTCTTTTAGTTCAGGTTACTATCTTTGGTGCGTAGTGAGCTACCCACGTCACTCATCAGGTGTATTCTACCATTTTCAGTTACTCCCCATTCAATTTTGATTCTTAAACATTGAGGACAATGTTTCATTTAAGTTGGGGGGTGGTGGTGCAAATTTAGTATTTAAAATGCTTATTGGAACTCTGTAGCATATTTTTATGTATCATTTTTTTTAATTTGTATCACACGTGCATCATTTTCATATGTGTACTCATTCTCATTCATAGCCATTTTTGTGAATTCACCAAACCCACCATAATTAGAAACTAAAGGAAAATTGGAAAAAAAAAATATTCGGTCAGGTCCGGCGAAGGCCAGATAGTGGGAGGGAGGGTGGAGCCTACTATCCACCCTAGGTCTGCAACCCAACCCGCCCATGGTTGTTTTGTGTCCAACCCAACCCGAGCCCAAGCAGGAAGAGAAGAACCCGACCCAATCTATTCAAGTCGGGTTAAAAATGTTGGCACTATTTCTAGGAGTGGAATTAGAAATAGAAGCACCTCACAAACTAAATCCAAGGAAAGCATGTATAACAAAAATGAAGGAAGCAGAATCAAGTGACATTCTAACCCTACAGTAATTATATATATAATATAAATCGAAACAAAGAGTTTATACAAGGTCAAAAACCTTTTTTTTTTTTATGAAAAATGACTATACTCCTTGAGACTTAAGTATGTAGATAATTGCAAGAAGGGAGCTTCTTGCAATGCCCACTCTCATGGCCCTTGCACACTCTTTGCCGTTTGAAAGGAGACCTAAAGCCTCCCCCTCCACCAAATGAGGATGTCTATTCCAAGACTTGCCACCACCATAACCAAAGTCTCCACCATGAGAACCTCTAACATTTTGATTTGCTAGCATGTCTCCATTTTTGCTCGAATTGTCGATGGGTGCAACCCACCCAAGATTTGCATTTCCTGTAGGTGCTGGCCGTTGACCAAGAGTAACCCAACCAGGATATTCATTTCCCATTGGTAGCCCTTGAGTGGCAAAGACCCAACTGGGAACCACAGTTCCAAGTGCAACCCAGTCTACAGTTCCATTTCCATGTGCTTGTCCCTGACCAGAAGCACCCCAATTTAAGTTCACATTTGCTAGAACAGGTCCTTCCCAGCCCACCAAGTTGTCCAATTGGTGGAGCTCGAACTCTTGTCCTTCTTACTCGTCCAAAAAATCAAGAACCTGAGAATCGACACCACAATTAATCCAGTTACTCCACCAGCAACAATGAAAATGGTCATTCTTTGAGTTCTCTAATTGTATTGGTGGCTCAATTGCTGGAGGGGTCACCAAAGTTGGGTCGGGGTTGGGCTTGATGTCAATTTTGGTTTGAATACCCTTTCCATAGTGTTTCCTTTCATTATATAGGCACAATTGTACAAGATATAAAGCTAGAATCAAGCCTAAATTACAGCAATTAAATCTGTCTAAGTAAGGAAACTAGGACCATGTACAAAATCTATCTAAGGAAACTAGGATTATGTACAAAATATATCTAAGTGAAGAATATCTTCTATCTAAGTAAGGAAGCATAAATATATACAAAATATGAAAGCTAAATAAGGAAAGAATGAAATAGGCTGTCATTATCTCCCTTAACATCCCCCCCTCAAATTGATGCTGGGAGATCAAGAAGCATCAATTTGTCAACCAAGAACTGATGCCAGTGCCAAGAAAGAGCTTTAGTGAATATGGTTGCAATTTGATGTTCAATGAAAATGTGAGAAAGACTAATCACATGTTTGTCAAAGGCTTCACGTATAGAATGACAATCGACTTTTATATGTTTTGTACACTAATGGAAAACAAGGTTGTGAAAAACGATGGCAATAAAGTGAAAAATAATATGGAATGAGAAAACAATCACACACGATACAAGATTTACGTGGTTCGGCAAATTGCTTACGTCCACGGGAGCTACAGAGAATTTTATTATTAAGGAATACACACTACAATGATGGAGTGATTACAATACGTCCACAGTGTTCTACCGTACAACCATATGATCTAAAAATCATATATATAGCCAAACAGCTGAAAAAGCCCTAGATCTATATAAAATACATGTTCTCTCAAGCGGCGTGTCGAGCGCGGGTCGAGCGAACTTCCTTCCTGCATCCGCTTGAGCCTACTATCGAGCTGACATCAAGCATTCAACTCTACCTGACTTCGCTCAAGCGGCCAATGCCTCCGCTTGAGCCGTGTCGACCAGATTCCACAATACTCAACAATTCTCCCACTTGGAGACTAGTACATTCGCTGTATCCCCATTTTCCTCAAACATGATATCCTCCATCTCTGTAACTCACTGCCCCTGTCTTCATGCTAGAAGACCAACTGAAGTTGCGCACAACTTCAGTTTCTTAAGTGTAACACCCTTTGTCAACATATCAGCAAGGTTCTTGCTTCCACAAATCTTCTCAAGTAACAATTGTCCGTCATCTAACAATGATCGTATGACGTGATACCTGATCTGAATGTGCTTGCTCCTAGAATGAAATGCTGGATTCTTGGCAAGGAATATGGCACTCTGACTGTCACTGTAGAGAGTGCCTTTCTGATTCTTTTTACTCAATTCCTCCAAAAAGCTCTGTAGCCATATCATCTCCTTTGTAGCCTCTGACACTGCAATATACTCAGCTTCTGTAGTAGACAAAGAAACTGTTTTCTATAGATTAGAACCCCATGACACTGCAATATCACCAAGTGTATAAACAAAGCCCGTGGTACTCTTTATGCTATTAATATCTCCAGCTAAATCAGCATCAACATAGCCCTGCACCTCTAAGCTCTCCCTAGAGAAATACAAACAGGTTTCTAAGGAGCCCTTTAGGTACCTCAAAATCTATTTCACTGCTTCCCAACGTTACTTTCCTGGGTTACTCATATATCTACTCACAACTCTCATTACATAGGCAATATCCAGTCTTGTGCGAACCATAGCATACATAAGCGAACCAATAGCTGAGGCACAAGAAACCTTACTCATGTAATCTTGTTCCTCGTCTGACTCAGGTGACTGATTCTTGTTGAGTCTGAAGTGACTACCCAAGGGTGTGCCAACTGGTTTGGCCTTATCCATATTGAACCTGCTGAGTAACTTTTTCACATACTCAGCCTATGAGAGTCTCCATATACCTCTAATTCTATCTCTGACAATTCTCATGCCAAGGATTTGCTTTGCAGCTCCCAAATCCTTCATTGTAAAGTGCTCTGACATCTGCTTCTTCAAATTATTGATCTCATCAATACTAGCCCCTGCAATAAGCATGTCATCCACATACAACAATAGAATAATGTACGAATTGTCAAAAAGCTTGACATAGCAACAGTGATCTGCCTGACATCTAATGCACTCTGCATTGTGTATGAAGTTATCAAATTTCGTTTACTACTGTCTAGGAGCTTGCTTCAGGCTATACAAACTCTTCTTCAATCTGCAAACTGAACCTTCATTTCTCTGTACCACAAACCCCTCAGGCTGGTGCATGTAGATGTCTTCTTCAAGGTCTCTATGAAGAAAAGATGTATTTACATCTAACTGCTCAAGAAATAAATCTTTAGTAGCAACCACAGCCAGTACCATCCTGATGGTTGTGATCTTCACCACAGGAGAAAAGATCTCAGGGTAATCAATACCCTGCTTCTGCTGAAAGCCTTTTACAACAAGTCTAGCCTTGTACCTCTTACTACCATCATACTCAGTTTTCACCCGGTACACCCACTTGTTGTGTAATGCCTTTTTCCCTGATAAAAGTTCTGTCAACTCCCATGTCTGATTCCCTAACAGGGAATCCATCTTATCTTTCATGGCTAGCTCTCACTTGTTAGAATTTTCATCTTGCAAGGTTTCTTCATAACTCTGTAGTTCTCCGCCATTTGTCAACAAAATGTAATTCAAAGTAGGTGAGAAACGCTGTGGAGAACGTATAGTCCTAACTGACCTGTGAACTACAACTATAGGAGTGGACGGTTCTAAAACTACTTGCAGAATAATAGGAATGGGTACACTGGACCCACTCTCCCCATCACTCACATCTCTACACTGCACTGTGATCTATAGTAGGTCCTCCAATCTTACAAACTCAGACTCCTGAGGAGTTGCTACGAAAGTTGTACTAGACTTATCCTTGTACATAATTTTCTCATTGAAAATCACATTCCTGCTTCTTATGATCTTCTGACCCTGATCATCCCAGAAACGATAGCCAAATGCATCGTCTCCATAGCCAATGAAATAACATTTCTTTGACTTAGCCTTAAGTTTACTACGAGCATCAGAATCAATAAGCATATAAGAAAGACAACAAAAGTTTTAAGGTGAGAAAATTTGACCTCTTTCCCACTCCAAACATCCTCAGGCAATCCACAATCCAGTGGAACTGATGGTCCTCTGTTTATCAAGTAAACGGTAGTGCTGACTGCATCTGCCTAGAAAGTGGGTGGTAGTCCAGCATGCAACCTCATGTTTCTAGCACACTCATTAATGGTTCTGTTCATAGGCTCAGCAACTCCATTTTGCTGTGGTGCCCCAGGAATGGTCTTCTCCATTCTAATACCCAGAGTTGCACAATACTCATTGAACTCACCATCAACATACTCATCACCATTATCAGACCTCAAGCATTTCAGTTACAAGCATGTCTCTATCTCAACCATGACTTTCCAAGTTTTGAACATATTAAATACATTAGATTTATGCTTCAAAAAATAAACTCATACCTTCCTACTATGGTCATCAATGAACGTGACATAGTAGCGAGAACCTCCAAGAGATGCCACTGGGGAAGGACCCCACACATCAGTGTGCACTAGATCCAGTCTTCCTGTCTTCGGCATTCTGCCACTTTTCAAGAGGTTGACCTTCTTTTGTTTCCCCATAACACAACTCTTACACATAATGAGATCAACTGACTTCAGTTCTGGTAGCTTGCCTCTAGACAGAAGTTCTTTCATACCCTTCTAACTCATATGGCCAAGCCTGCAATGCCACAAATCTACTGTGCTCTCTATAACGGCAGTAGCAATAGTGTCAATCAAATCAGTAGTCATATATAGTGTACCAGTTTTCTTACCCCGAGCCAGTACCAATACCCCTTTTGTGACCTTTCAGGTGCTATCTGAGAATACCACTGAATGACCACATTCATCGAGCTGCCCAATAGAAATGAGGTTCTTCTTTAATTCAGGAATGTGCCTGACCTTTTACAAGGTCCATTTGTTCTTGCCAGGGAGTGCAATATCAATGTCTCCCATCCCCACTACGTTCAAAGCCTTTCCATCAGCCAAATACACCTTATCAAAATCACCTGCAACATAGTTCTACATTAGCTCTCGGTGAGAAGATGTGTGGAAGGAAGCCCCTGAATCCAGTATCCAGCCATCAACTGGACTATCAACTACAAGCAATAGTGCATCATGTACTTCTTCAGTTACCACATTAGCATTATCATTCTCGGTCTTCTTAGGATTTTTATAGTTCTTCTTTATATGGCCAGCTTTGCCACAATTCCAGTAAGTTGCCTACTGATCAAGCCTCGACTTGCTCTTGCCCCTATACTTTGATTTTGATCTTCCTCTGTTTGAGTTCCTGTCTTCTTCCTCTGTTTGAGTTCCTGTCTTGTTATCTTCCTTGAGAATCAACATTTAGAGCTGAACTCAAACCCGAGATCTCGCCTGAATCTTTCCTATGCACCTCCTCAGCCAAAATCAAATCACGAATATCATCATATTTCAATTTAGATTTACCAGCAGAATTACTGACAGCCATTCTCATGGCTTCCCAACTATTTGGCAGTGAAGCCAATAGTATCAGTGCATGTATCTCATCATAGAATTCAATTTCAACAGACAACAATTGATTTATGATAGTATTAAAATCATTCAGATGTTGTACAACAAACGTACCATCTGCTATCTTCAAATTGAATAACTTTTTTATCAAATGTACCTTGTTATTCGCTGACGGCTTTTCATATATACCTGACAAAGTCGCCATGAGATCCACAATCGTCTTCTCCTTGACGACGTTTTGTGCAACATATTTCGACAAGGTTAAGCGAATAACCACCAAAACCTGTCGATCCAATAGGTTCCAATTAGTATCATCCATCTTTTCCGGTTACTTTCCCAATAGTGGAAGATGAGGTTTCTTCCCATAGAGGTAGTCCTCTATCTGCATCCTCCAGTATCCAAAATCCGTGCCATCAAACTTCTCGATCTTCGATGCCTTCAATTCATCTCCAGCCATCATTTTTTCTCAGACCTGAATCTTGGCTCTTAATACCAATTGTTGCAAAAAATGATGACAATAAAGTGAAAATAATATGGAATGAGAAAACAATCACACACAACACAAGATTTACGTGGTTCGGCAAATTGCCTAAGTCCACGGGAGCTGCAGAGGATTTTATTATTAAGAAATACACACTACAATGATGGAGTGATTACTGTACGTCCACAGTGTTCTACCATACAGCTATATGATCTAAAAATCATATATATAGCCAAACGGCTAAAAAAACCCTAGATCTGAATGAAATACATGTTAGTTCAAGCGGAGTGTCGAGCTCGTGTCGAGCGAACTTCCTTCCCACATCCGCTCAAGCTCACTGTCGAACTGACATCAAACGTTCAATTCTGCCTGACTTCGCTCAAGCGGCCAATGCCTCTGCTTGAGTCATGTGGACCAGACTCCACAATACTCAACAAACAAGATTAGCAATAATCTGAATAACACTTATCAACATAAAGAGGAGTGGAATGAAGTTGAGGAAAACCAATTTCACCCAATAACCCATGAAGCTAGGTGAACTCAGGTAGGGATGACAATTTGTGACACGATCCGTTAACCCAACACAAACACGACAGGATAAAAGCGAGTTTGGGTTTAACCTTATCAGGTTCAGGTCAAAATGGATTGACCCGTTAAGACACGTTTGCTTAACGGGTCAACCCGTTTTGACCCGTTAAGCTTAAATTGAATTTTTTTTTCTTTTACAAATGAAATTAGGGGACTGGCGGGATTTTAAAATTTTTAAAGAATATCAATTAAATTTACTAATTTAGCCTTTTAGGCATTCGGTCGAAATTCGGTCCCTTCTTACCTCTATGATTCAGATTCCATCTAAAAACTTAAAAAAAAAAAAAAAAAACCCTAAATATGAATCACAGCAGCTCCTGCGCCGCAGTGCCGCACTCCATTCTCCAAACTCACGAACTCAATCAGTGCATCACGTTTCACAGATTCATCCCTCAGTTTAGAATAGTCGTTACTCCCCTCACGGAGTCACGGGCTCAGTGGCTCACACGGATTTCCAGCGTTAACCCAGCTCACCTCACGTCGCCGTCTGTATGTGTTTTCATTTTTCCTTTTCCCTCTTCGGCGAATCAGCTCTTCCCCCGTTCCCCCATTTTGTTATTTTCTGCTTCTCATTTTGACATTTTCACAATTCTCACTTCACAGTTCCCAGTTCTCACTTCTCATTTCAGGGTTCTCTATTTTCTGGTGGAAATCTGCAATATATATTTCGGTAAGCACCTTGTAGATTATGATGTATATATGGGAAACTTGTAGATTGTTGGCAGTATATTTCCTTTTGGTATCGATCGATTCTGATGTATATATTGGCTTGTTGGCAGTATATTTTTTTTCCCATATATCTCACAGTTTGGAGCGTGGGAATAAGGTAGTCAGTATCTATGGTTGAGAACTTGAGAGCAGTTGTGATGTTTGACAAAATTAACATCCTTTTAGACTTGTATTCGACCCTCAACTCAAACTACCAGTCTTGCATAAACCATGTGAGTGGTAGATACGGTTGACTTGTTGCTAAGAAAAATTAAATACTGACGAAAAAACTTCTCTTCAGTATCAATACTTACTTTTCATTTTCTACCTTCTATCATGCTTTGTGGGACTTCTGTTTCTTCATAATTTATGAGCATGCATTTTGTTTTTTGTTTTTTTTGGCTTCTATTTCATCAATGTCCTCTTTAGTAGATAATATACTCATGGATTTAATTTTAAAAAGATTTTTCAAATTCTTGCTGATTTTTATTTCTGCTACCATTATTTTGTTCATGGATTAATTTTGAAAAAGTTTTCAAAATTCTAGCTTTTGATTGTTTATTGCATCTAGTTTCTTCCAGAAGCCTGTCAACCACAGTAGAGTAGTATTTCATTACCAAAAGCATTCTGTTTGTAATTGTAGGAAATTATCTCACCGCTTTTGGCTTTGAGCTCAATGAACAAAGAAAGCTTGTAAAGAGTTTGAAAAAGAAATCTCTTTGGTCTAGAAATTTTGAAGAGGTATATATCTATGAACATGTCATTATCTGAAGAGATACTCGGATACTGAGCATGGTGTCTAAATAATTAGTCTTACCCTCCACAGAACAGAGTAGAATTATTATTTCTCTCAGTGAAGTTACTTATTCTTCTGTTTCAAAGTATTCTGCTCATTGCAGATTGTGAAGAAGCTTTTGGATTTTAGCACTTGTATACATAAAGCTATACGGGAAGCTTTTGGAAATAATGGTATGAACTGAACATTTCAATTAATCCCCTCATAAATGTTATCATGCATGTGTTCAAAATTTTCTTTTCTTTTCCTTGCTCCATAGGACTTAGTAAGGTTATCATTTGGGTGATTACCCAGTCAAACACATGGCATCTCATCTGGGTATGGAAGTGGTGAGTTATAGGAGGACCATTTATGGAGGATATACAAATCTGTTTGAAATAAAAGTTCCATACCACTGAGTATGAACTAATACTTCCAAAGTTCCTCTACCTTCCCTTGAATCTCAGTAATTTCAGGTTTTACTGGCCAAAAATGAAAGCTTGTGTAAAAGAAAACTAGCTAGAATTACATAGTTATAACACTAGGTATGCTTTTTAATATACTCATACAGTCATACTATAATCTCATTTAATATACTCATACAAGTCATACTATAATATCATTTAATATACTCATACAGTCATATTGTTGTTTCTTTTTAGATGAGTTCGGCAGCAGGTGAAAATGATGATTTGATTGATTTGGACCTATTTGAGTCAGAAAGTTTTCAAAATGAGGAATCTAAAACAAAACAAAGGAAACGGTCAAACGTGTGGACTTTTTTTGAAATGGTTCCTGAGTCTAAGAACAATGATGGCAAGCCACGAGCAAAGTGCAAGATGTGTGGAGTTACTTACATGGCTGCGAATAAATATGGAACCGGAAATATGAAGCATCACATTGATGCATGCCCTAGGAGAAGTTCACGAGATATTGGTCAGATGATGTTATCACAAGGTAGTGGATCTATTTCGGTAAGCACTACTAAATTTGAAACTGAACAATATAGAGAACTTTTGATAGCTGCTATTGTGAAGTATGAACTGCCTTTCCGTTTTGTTGAATACTCAAGGGTGAGATCTTTGTTACAATATTTGCATCCGGATGTTTCAATTATTTCTAGGAATACTGCCAAAGTTGATTTGGTTAAGATATATAATTGAGAAAAGAAAAGGATTAAATGCATGTTAAATGATTCTCCTGGTAGTATTAGTCTAACATCTAACTTGTGGACTTCTATAACCACTGATGGTTATATGTGCATTACAGAACATTTTTTGGATAAGAATTGGGTTCTGCAAAAAAGGGTTTTGAACTTTTCTTTTATGCCACCACCACATAATGGCATATTTTTGTCTAAAAAAATTTATAATTTGCTATGTGAGTGAGGAATTCAACACAAGATTTTTGTATTGACTTTAGACAATGCTTCATCTAATGATGTTTCAGTGGAGTTGTTAAGAACTCAATTGAACATTAAAAAAGCTCTTCTTTGTGATGGTGAGTTCTTTCATCTTCGTTGTTGCGCTCATATTCTGAATTTGATAGTACAAGATGGGTTAAAAGAGATTGATTCTACTATCCAAAAAGTTCATGAGAGTATCAAGTATGTCAAATGGTCACAATCAAGGTAGGTAAAATTTTTAGATTCTACAAAACAAATGTCTTTGGATAGCAAAAAAGGGTTGAGATAAGATGTTCCCACTAGATGGAATTCTACTTTTCTTATACTTGAGAGTGCTATTTTCTATCGTCGTGCTTTCAGTCATTTGGAGTTGATTGATTCTAATTTTAAGCATTGTCCATCAATATTTGATTGGGAAAAAATAGAGAAGATCAACAGTTTGTTGGGAGTTTTTTATGAAGCCACTTGTGATTTTTCTGGGACCAAATACCCTACAGCCAATCTATACTTTCCAACAGTGTTTTTGATTTATTTTACATTAAAGCGACACTCTGAGGGTGAAAATGACTACATGAAGACCATGTGTTGTAAAATGCTTGCTAAGTTTGAGAAATATTGGTCTGAGTTCAATGTATTGTTGGCTATAGCAGTTATTTTGGATCCTTGATACAAGTTTCATTTTGTTGATTTTTCTTATACAAAGCTTTATGGGGATTGTTCCATTGAGTATATGAATGTTTGGAGTAAAATTTCATCTCTTTTCATGGAATATAGTTCTTCTAGTGCTCCCACATGTTCTACCACGACTTTTGATAGCACTTATAGTAGAGCAAAAAGTCAATTTTCGATTAATAAACAAGTATTTCAGGTAATAACTGTATAATATTTTTTGTTTAATGATTTATATTATATTGTTGTTCTATGATTTATAATATTTTATTTTTGTGTACAGGAATTTGATTCATTTAGACATGATGACCTTACTGCCCATATGCAAAAAAGTCAATTGAATCTTTACTTGGATGAACTTAGGGTAGACAGAAATGCAAAGATTGACATTATTTCCTTTTGAAAAGGAAATGAATTTCGTTCTCCTGATCTTGCTTGTATGGCTCGTGATATTTTGAGTATTCCAGTTTCTACAGTAGCATTTGAATCTACTTTTAGTATTGGTGGGTGTATCATTGATCAGTTTAGGAGTGCACTACAAGCAGATATTGTTGAAGTATTAGTCTACACTAGAGATTGGCTATATGACGAGGAGCAAGGTAATATTATTTTTACCTTATTGAATAAATAATTGTAATTTTTCAATACAATAATATTATTTGATATAAAATTTTACTAATATCTTTTTTTTAATAGAAACACAAGAAGTTAAATTGGACAAGTTAACCGAAAATGTAATAGAGTTGGAGAAAAATAAGGGCAGGGAGGTTGCTCCACCTCATTCTTGAAGCTCTAAATTTGTTTAGATCTGTGTTTTTATTGTATTTGGGATTGTAAAATTAATATATTTTCTGTGTGTTTTGTTTATTATTTTGGGATGTAATATTAATATATTAGTACAATGTGTGTGGAATGAATCATATTTGTTTAGATTATAATTCTAAACTTGTGGTTAATTTTTTTTAACTTTTTAATTTTTATAAATAATATTTATATTTAAATATCTATAGAAAATTTCAATCAGGTCAAACGGGCCAGGTCGGGTCATGTTTGTTCAACTCATTAACGTAAACGGGTTGAAACGGATCGGATCGTGTCGTGTCGTTTCGTGTCAATTTATTTTTTATTCGTTAACGGGTCGTGTCGTGTCAACCCGTTATCTTACCGTGTCATGTTCGTGTCTAGAATTTTGACATGAAATCCTTAACAGGTCATGTTCGTGTTGACCCATTAAGCGTAATGTATACACCTTGACACGACACGAACACGACCCGTTAATACGATTTGACATCCCTAATCTCAGAGCATGCAAAGGACATAGCACAATACTCAGACTCAGTGGAGGATTTGGAAACTTTGTCTCGCTTCTTTCTCTTCCAAGAAATGAGTGCATTGCCTAAGAACATGCACCAACCAGTAACAAAGTGATGAGTATCCGCACATACAGCCCAATCAGCATCACTATACCCCATCAACTGTAAGGAAGATTCCTTAGGAAAGAACAACGCATGTGTAGAGGTACCCTTCAGATATCAGATCATGCGATGGACAGCAACTAAATGAAGATGTCAAGGGGCTTGCATAAATTAACTGACCTGCTGCACAACAAAAGAAATGTTAGGACAAGTAATCGTTAAGCAGTTCAAACTCCAAACAAGCTACTGATACAAGGATAGATCTGAGAAAAGCTCGTCTTTCTCTTGACAAAGCTTGAGATTTACCTCCAAAGGAGTAAGAACAAAGTTACGCAATTGGAAACCAACCAGTGAAATCACTTTCTAAATATATTTGTGTTGATATAATAATGTACCAATCAGAGTAATCTGCACCTCAAGGCCAAGAAAGTATTACAAAGGATCAAGATCTTTCATGTGAAAGAAGGCCTTGAGATGTTGTTATAATTACTTAATTAATTCAGTATCAAAGCCAGTAATCACAATGTCATCAACATATACCATAAGCAATACAATTCATGCATAAGTCTTGTGAAGAAAAAGAGAGGAATCAAACTGACTCTGAGTAAAATGAAAAGCAAGCATGGTAGAGTGAAATTTATCAAACCATGCATGCAGAGCCTGTTTCAGTCCATACAAGGATCGGCGTAGCCGAAAAACCTCTGAAGAAGGTGTAGCAAACATGCCGAGAGGTGGAGACATATAAATTTCTTCCTTCAGATCCCCATGTAGAAAAGCATTCTTCACATCCATCTACTGGAGTGATCACCTTGCAATGTAGCAAGTGCCAAGATAGTCCTTACAGCAGTCATTTTGGAAACTTGTGAAAATGTCTCTTCATAATCAATGCCATACTCATGTCAGTTCCCAAGAGCCACGAGACGGGCCTTGTATCAGTGCAGTGAGCCATTAGACCTAAACTTGACTAAATACACTCATTTACAACCAATAGGTTGGACACTAGATAGACAGGTCACAATATCCCAAGTGTGATTATCTTAAAGAGCTTGGATTTTTTCTTGCATGGCCTACTGCCAACATGCTTGGGTGGCTGCCTAGGTATAAGAACGAGGAACATAAATAGTGTCAAGAGTGGCAATAAGTGAGGTATGAGGAAAACCATACCTATATGGTGGATGTGTAACCCAAGTCAAGCGTCGATGTATAGGAACTGTAGAATCAAATGACGAATCAGTGTCTAGAAGCAACGTTGAAGAAGGGGGAAGACGTCAATGATACACCATACCTGGTTTAAATCGCTTTAAAGAAGAAGACAGACCATCAAAAGCAGGAAGAAGTCAAAAGGAGGATCAGAAATAACATGAGACCAAAAGAAATATTATTTTCGAAGAAAATCACATTCCAAGAGATCCAAAATTTGTTTGCAAAAGCATCATAACAAACAAATCCTTTCTGAGTATGGCTATATCCCATAAAAGCACATGTGACAGACTGGGCAACAAGCTTGTGATGATCAATAGGTGGCAGATGAACAAAAAAAACACACCCAAAAATATGAAGGGGTTGATACTCAAGAGATATGCCAAATAATCAAAAATAGGGAGAGTCATAATTTAGAGAGGCAGTAGGCAAACGATTGATCAAATGGACAGCAGTAGATAAAGCTTCTACCCAAAACCTAGAAGGTACAAAAGAATCAATCAATAAAATACGAACGACATCTAAGAAATGACAATTCTTATGCTCAGTGACTCCATTTTGTTGAGGGGTATAAGGATAAGAACGCTGGGAAATCATCCCCTTTTGCTGAAGATAAGTCTGAAAGGAATGAGACATATACTCCCCCTAAGTCGAAGCATAAGATTTTGATACAAGTAATGAACCATGTCTCGACAAGTGCAATAAATTTTTGAAAGACAGAAAACATGTCAGCTTTAGAGCAAAGAAAATAGATCCAAGTAAACCGATTATAATCGTCGATAAACATCACAAAATAGCAATATTGACCATGAGAAATAACAGAACTGACACCCAAAACATTAGTATGCCCAATTTCAAAGCAATTAGAAGCATGATGACCATGCACAGGAAAAGGTAAAATTTTACTTTTACCAAGAGTAGCACAATCAAAAGATATAGGGGAAGAAGAAAATGAATCTTTAGTACCCAAAAAATCATGTTTTAATAGATGAGTCACGACAATAGAATTAGGATGACCCAATTTCTCATGCCAGACTTTATTATTATTGGCAATAGCTGTACAAGTAGGAGAACTAACATTAGGAATAGAAAACTGTAAAGGAAATAGACGTCGTACTTAGGCCCCTTCACGATCACCGTCCCTGACATTTGATCCTGCACAAGATAACCACCACAAGAGAAATGAAAATCACAGTTATTATCCACCAATTGTCCAACAAAAATCAAATCAGTAGATAATGTAGGAGAGACAAAAATATTTTGAAATAAAGAGCCTAAAATACCAACATCAGTAATAGGAAGAGTACTGCCTTCAACAATTTGAATAGTTTGCATGCCTCCATACTTACGAACACCATGGAGACCCATGTCATACTACCAGTCATATGATTAGAAGCACCTGAATCAACAATCGAAGAAGAAGTTGAGTTAGGACCCTACCTTGCAGGCCTAAAGTTGTAAAAACATATCAATCATCTATAGGACCATGGCAGGTGTGAGAACAGACGAATCAAAGTTTACAGTGGTGGCGCAAAAGAAGAGAAGGACTGAACCAGTAACTTGAAAGGCTTGGGATTGGCAATTTTGAGGCCGCACTTGACAGTCTTTGATAATATGGCCATCTTTCTTGCAATAGTTACAAACTTTATTAGGACAATTGCGAGCAATATGACCGAACTCCTTGAAACACTGCAACTTGTTCTTCCCTCTCCCTTGTGCTGATAGACTACATTCATAGTCTCATAAAAGAAATTTTTAGAAGTTATACCCCTCAAAGTGGATAACCGTTGTTCTTCACACAATAAATCTCGCAAACAAGTACCCAGAGAAGGAACTGGATTATAGTTCAATAAACCAGCTCAAACAAGCTCAAATTTAGGTCAAAACTTCATCAAAAACTGATCGTGTTGACTCTTAGGATGAACTACTTGAAAAGCCGTGAAGGCCCAAGGGAGAACCTTAGCATGAACAATAGTAGAATACTCGCTCCAAAAAGTATTAAAACCATAATAAAATTACTCAATGGTCAAATTACCTTGATTGGAATTGCTAATTTCCAACTCCAATTAGAATTTTTTAGCATTGTGGTCTTGGTGATAAATACGATGCATGTAGTCTCACATAGCCTGAGCCATAGTAAAACACTGAAGATTAGTGACAAGATGGGGCTCAATTGTTCTCAATAGCCAAGAGATCACCTTAGCATCCTTGACCTCCTATTGGGTAAATTCCTTTTCATCAGTGGGAACTTTAGCAAAACTATCAATATGATTTGATAATTCTTTTCCTTTCGAAAACGTCTTAAACTGGAATTTTCAAGTAGTAAAATTATTCCCAGTAAAGAGAACAATAGTGTTCTCAATAGACATGATGTAAGGCACGTAGAAAATAGCAGCAAATCCAATCAAATAAATCAAGGTAGGCACTACAAAGAGAACAAACAAATGGCCCAAGTTTAAACAGCAATAATAAGCCCAATTAACATCAAAATAAACAGCCCACAATGAAGAAGCCCAAGTAATAATACCTACCCCCCCTTTTAAAAAAAAAAACAATCAGCAAACCAGACGCCGATATTCCAAAATGCCGATACCTGTCCAACACCGTCGTCAGCCACCTCAGAAGTGGTCGACCACCACTCAGTCACCAATAGATACTGCCGACAGACTCAGAGATGCACAACCACCATGAAAAACCACCGAGAGAAGTAGCCCGCCATAAATAACAACAGAGTTTGCAACTTCGAAAAAACTGGTCCAATAGCCACCAAAACTCAAACCCACAAGGTTTGATACTACAGAAAGCAACGACTCCCACAAAGAGTAAGAACAAACTTGCTGAAATTGAGAAAAAAAAATTATTTCAAAAATAGCGATGAAAATCGCACCCAGTGATTAAGACCAAAGAATGACAAAATCAGTAGAGAGGCTCCAGTACCATGTCAATTTTGGTCTGAATACCCTTTCTGTGGGGTTTTCTTTCATTATGTAGGCACAATTCTAGCCTAAATTACAGCAATTAAATCTGTCTGAGTAAGGAAACTAGGACTATGTACAAAATCTGTCTAAGGAACATCTGCTATCTAAATAAGGAAGCATAAATATATACAAAATATGAAAGGTAAATAAGGAAACGTAGCATGCCTAAATTACAACAATTAAATCTGTCTAAATAAGGAAACTAAGACTACATACAAAACATGTCTAAGGAACATCTGCTATCTAAATAAAGAAGCATAAATATATACAAAATATGAAAGGTAAATAAGGAAAGAAGGAAACGTAGCATGCTGTCATTGTTGGAAGGATCGCTTAGTTTGAAGATTTCAATGTCGTTCGTGATTGCATCTTGGCAAGAAGCCATCCACCTCCGCAGTTCTGCTCCTATAGTTTGATTCAATCCGTCTGTTTTGAACTTTAGACATATGCTAGAGAGGTTAGGGTTTAAGAAGAATAGATGGGCACTAGTTCTTTCCTTGGATGATCAATTTCGATCGATATTAGATGTAATAAGCCGACCCAATGAACCCGAATTTAGTAGGGACATGGGCCTTTCTTATGCACAGGCCTACTCTCTCCCCTCCCCCGCACGTGGTGGGAGGATATATTACCGAGAGAGAGAGAGAGAGAGAGAAGGTAATAGGGTTTTCTATGGGATTTGAGGCTTTTTTATATTACTGCAGTAGTTGATACAAAGTTACATGATACTTATTCTCTATATAGTCGTTACTGCTGCTGCTTCGGGAAAAGTTCATGGCCCATAGGCCTTCTGCCATTGCTCCATATCCAACAAAACTAGGAAAAAAGAATGAAGAGAGGAGAAAATTGATGGAACGGAGCTATAGAAAGGAGAGAAAGAAGAGACGGCAAGGGAGAGGGAAGGTTCCACATATTTCACGATAGAGGAAAATGGGTTGTTTTTTCAGAGTCTCGGGGGGAGAGCGTTTTCAAGAGTTTTATTCGAGTTAATTCATCAGTCACAAGGTGATTTGTCATTCCTCGCTTTTCCCAACTCCCCTAGAGAGAAGACAACGAATGTGTATTGCCAAAAACGAAGAAAGCTTGCTTGCATCATGAGATTATTGTCTACATTGCTCCTAAAAGGAAACACAAATGTACTGTGTAATATCCTAAATCCTTTGAGATGATGGCAAAGTCAACGACGCTCCTTGGCTGGGGAACTCATCCATTGAAATTATATGGTTTTGAGAGTACAGCCTCTGAGATGTTGGTGATATATATAACCTCTCAGTCGTTGAAGGCATGCCCGGGTTTCTCTGAACTATAGGAGACATGTACAGTCTTTCAGGCGTGGGGGGAACAGCATCAGTCCGCTGAGAAGCCGGAGCCATGTTTTCATTCCTTTGAGATGTTACAGGCATGTATATCCTCTCTGAAGTTGGATGCAAAGCAATATCCGTCCTCCGAGATGTAGAACCCATATGGTCATTCAGGTGAGATGTGGTGGGCATGTATAG
The DNA here is from genome assembly GCF_018687715.1 of Carya illinoinensis. Lineage (NCBI taxonomy): Eukaryota > Viridiplantae > Streptophyta > Magnoliopsida > Fagales > Juglandaceae > Carya > Carya illinoinensis. Next base: position 30,073,692 of record NC_056759.1, read on the forward strand.
CCTCTCAGAAGTTGAAAACATGTTGGTGTTAGTCCTTTGAAAGGTTTGACCCATGCCATCATTTAAGTGAGAAGTTGCCAGCATGAATACCCTGTCGGAAGTTGCATGCACAGTAGTGTCAATCCGATGAGATGTTGGAGCCACACTCTCATTCCTGCACGAAGTTGGACCCATATTGTCGAGTGCGTGAGATGAAGGACCATATACCCTTTCAGAAGTTAAGGCCATTGCAACATCAGCTCTTTGAGATGCTGCATTCCTCTGGGATGTAGGCACATGAATCCCGTCTGATGTTGATGGAATAGTTTCACTCCTTTGAGACGCTGGGGGTTGAGTTTCATTCCACTGAGACTGAGGTATATATATCCTTTCAGATGACTTGGGTGTCGATATTGACACTCCTTCACTTGGTAAATCCCTCTCTGTTGATGGAGGCATAGCTACTGACATTTCAAGGTTTGATAAACCCCTGTCAGATGTTGGAGGTAAGACCATGGACACTTCCTGGCTTCTTAAATCTCTATCCGCTGTTGGAGACACAGATGGATTTGGTACATCCGCCTCAGATGTTGGAGGAATTGGCAATACTTCACAGGTTGGAGAATCACTCTCGGATGCTAGAGGCATGGCTGGTGACATTCTTTGGCTAGGTGAGTCTCTCTCAGAAGTGGCAGGAAATGCTGAAGATACTCCTCGGCTTGTTGTATCATTCTCAGATGATGGAGGCGCAGCTAGAGACACTCTAATATTAGGTAAATCCTTCCACTGTTGTGCCACTGTTTTGATCTGGGTGTAAAATTGCACACCAGCCTTCCCTGCAAAGTCAAGAATCAAAAGAAACTGAGAAACTGAAACGAGCATGTAACTCAATTGAGAGAGAGAGAGAGGACCAAATAAATTATACCGCAAAAGTTTAGATCCCCGGCAAAAGATGCCTTCGATCCATTGAATGAGGAAAATGGCAATGGAACTGGAACAGGAACATTGATCCCAACCTGAGTCGTATTTAAATTCTTGTAATAAAATGACATGCAAGATAGAATAATAGATACACATCTGAAAGAAGAACAAGAAAACCCATGGCCCAGTCTTGGCTGCTCACAAGGTCTCCCCCTATCCCATTGTGGGTACCACTAATCACGTTTTAATCATAAACTTAAATGCAACATTTGCAAATAATGGCCTCCTCAACTCTAAATAACGTGTGAGCCAATCATGTTTTTTATTCAGGTTTTGTACAACTAACCCATAGATGGGCCCCTGCATTCTAGCCAGGATTGGCTTAAATTGAGCAACAAGGTGGATTGTGCGATCCAATGGCCAGAAAAGGGGTACCAAAAGTTCTTGGTACCTATATGCCATACAGAACGGTTGACTTACCAGCACAGCCTCAACTTCATTCTGGAACTTCCTAGCAGCAACACCAGATGTCGTGAATATGGAAGCTCCATTTCCATGCCTGTAAAATAGGAATATAAAAATATGTAATTGTGAAATATCTCCAAAAGATTGTGAATTGTCAATGGGTACTTCGGATAGCATTTCAACACAATAGAAGAAAATGTCTCAGCATAGACCCTGGACTCTTCTTATATATTCCAAACTCAAATTGCTATTTTTCCGATCTATTTAGATAGTTTATACAATTAGTTGCAGACCTGTGCAATGGGCAGAAATAGTTGAAGGTATGCAGGAGCCACAAGGAAGACAAAATTAGCAAGTGTTCAACCATTAGAACATTTATAGATTCAGGATGGGAAAGAAGATGGGAAAGACACATGATAAGTCAAAACAGTTGAGGAGATGGAAAAGAAATACACATTGGTAAGTTATGTAAAGATCAGGAGACAAATATCCAACATCATGGCCCGCTGACATGGATGAAAAAGTGATGTGGATGAACAAAAGAAAAAAGGCTAATTAAAGGCAAATGCTTCGATAAAAAGATATTATACTAGATTCCTATATTTTGACAAGCAATTCATCCTAGAGTTTCAATAACATGAACAATTCACTCCCACTACTTGCCAAACTTGGTGTATATACACTGAAAAGAAAAAGATTTGTGTACCTCATACATAATCCCATTGTCAATTTAAAACGTGACACCTTGAAATACACATGATAAAACATTCACCTTGGAGCTACGTGAGTTGTAACAGTACCTGTTTTTGTTCACAATGGTTATGGCCTCTTCTAGGCTGTCAGCCTGGGTGACCAAATAAACGAAATGTTGTCAACCAATCTCCAGCTCACACCACAGACAAAAACGAAAGAAACCTAATTATGCATACCTGCATACAAATAAGGACTGGTCCAAAAATTTCTTCCTGCTCAACACAAGATACAGTGCTGTCAACAATATGCCAATGTCTTTGGTTCTAGTCTTCTTCCACTGAGATCATAATTATCCAAATACATTCTTTTTGGAAACAAAAGTGGAACTGCAAGCATGAAAAAAAATACCTTGTAGCACTCCATATTGGTTGTAACATCGCATAAGATGGTAGGGCCAACAAAATTTCCATTCTCATATCCTCGTACCTACAAAGTTAAATTGGAAGATTTCACTGTGGTTTTCAAAAGCAAGATCTCGCAATATTTAAAAAATAAATTAATACAACTCCTCAGCAAATGACAAGCAGATGAATTCTCTCATCATGCATCAAAGAGAATACCAAACAGAAAGAACTTTCCAAGCCAGGGTCCCATGATCTCACTTAGTTCAGACCAATAAATCAATGTTTTCAGTCTTATATTGTTTAAAATTTTCTCCTGCGTTGAATGGAAAAGAACCGTGGTTCCCTGTTATGACAAAGAATGTCAAGGATCATGTGATTTGGGTTGTGAAGACAATGGGTGAGCGTATGCTTGAGCCCTGTGTCAAGTATGCGACCATGTTTATTTGTGCAATAGAAACAAGTACTGGGAGCCCCAATTGTGAACAGTTCATATCAAATCTAGCTAACATACCCCAGATAGTGAAACAAGGATTTTACTTTCAAGCAATCTCTATAAAGTTTTCCTCTAACCAGGTCTTGCAAGAAAACATGATTTTAAATTAAGCTTAAAAAATGTGCTATTAGGATAGGATGGATCCAACCAGTCCCCATAGGAATCACATGTATAAGTTTCCTCTAAAAAATGTGGACGTGCAATACCTTAAAACGAATGGTCAAGATTGGAACTTCTCATAATCATTTATATAGTCCAAATCAAAGAAGGTCACATCTAATGTAAGACTCAGTTTACATATAAGCAACTCCATTCACTAAAAAATCCCTGGCAGCCGCTCTTGGACAACCCATATTGCCTTGCAATGCCCCTTAGCCATGTGGCATTAGCCGCATTACTAAGCTAACTTATAAAATCCTCTGGGTCATTGCTATGATGTGGGATCACAAAGACATTTTGATTCTCATCCAAACCACTGTTTAACAGAGATGATAATCGCAATAATGTAAAACATCCAAAAAGAAGATCCAATTAAACTCAAAACATCAATTAGTTTTCATTAAAAAAAAGTAATGCAATCAAAATGGTTCACATGTCAAATGTCGGTCTTCAAATGTCAATGTTATAACTAAGGCTCCTAGGAGGGAAGCTGTTTTTGCTAGGACGGCAACTTTAGATAAGATATATATTTTGGGGTGTCAAATATTTCCGGTGGGCTGAGTATCAAATATTTCGGATCTGACTAATATTTTGGGCTGTAAAATATTGTCGCTGCCTATGACGTATCTTGGTTTTCCCCTGGGTGCCTCACATAAATCTGTTTCGATTTGGGAAGGAGTGATTGAGAAGATTGAGAGGAGGTTAGCCAGCTGGAAAAAATTATATTTGTCTAAAGGGGGTAGAATCACTTTAATCAAGAGTACGCTGTCCAATCTACCAACATATTTCCTTTCTCTCTTTCCTTCAACAGTGAGGGATTCTATAAAAATTGAAAAGATCTATAGGAATTTCTTGTGGGGAGGTAAAGGGGAGGAAAAGAAATATTATTTGATGAGTTGGGATAAGGTATGTCAACTGATTTCAAATGGTGGTTTGGGGGTGTGTAACTTGAGGCTTTTTAATAAAGCTCTTTGTGGGAAATAATGATGGAGATATCATTTAAAAAGAGCTGCATTATGGGAAAAATGTGATAGATGTTAAATATGAGGGTATGTGGGGTAGTTGGTGTTCAAATGAAGGAAAAGGAGCTTATGGGACGGGATTATGGAAGTTAATTCAAATGGGTTGGGGGGAGTTTGTTAAACATGTCAAATTTAAGGTGGGGGGATGGATCAAGAATTCACCTTTGGCATGATAATTGGTGTGGAGAGTTAACCCTCAATCCTTCACTTTTTTGGATTGCAAGGCAGCAAGATGCAACTGTGGCTGATTCATTCTCTTTTTTGAATAATAGCATTCAATGGAATGTTGACTTCATGAGAAATGTAAATGATTGGGAAGTTAATGTAATTTCAGATTTTCTCAGCAGATTATATGAGTTGAAGATTGTCCAAGGAAGTGTAGACAGATTGTTGTGGATTCATGAAAGAAATTTCAGATTCTCAGTTCACTCCTATTATAATGCTTATAATGCTTGTTTGATAGGTTTATAATGCTTTAACCTGCCAAGGTGTATGTGATTACCCCTGGAAAAGTAATTGGAAAGTTAAAAGTGCCAAGTAAGGTAGCTTTCTTCTGTTGGCTGGTGTCTCATGATAAAATTCTAACAACAGAAAATCTAAGAAAGTGTTGTCTTTGTATTGTTGATTGGTTTTCTATGTGCAAGAAAGATGGCAAATCAGTTAATCACTTGTTTCTCCATTGTGAGCTGGCTAAAAGTTTGTGGAGTGTCATTTTTGGAAGGATGGGTATTTCTTGGGTGATGCCAAAGCATGTGGTAAATTTACTAGCTTGTTGGAGGTACGCTGGGCGGAGTCTACCTATTGCAGCCATTTGGCAAATGATTCCTTCGTACTTGATGTGATGTCTATGGCTAGAAAAAAATGGGAGATGTTTTGAAGACAGAACGATCGATGGAAGAAATTGGGGAATTTTTCTTTAAAACTCTATGTCTATGGGCTAAGGCTAATGTAATGAATGGTGATGGGAGTTATTCTAGATTTTTCTCTATCTTTTTAGTCGCTGTATGTAGGCATTTCCTCTTGTATACTTCCTGTGTACTTGGGCTTTGCCTCTTCATTGTAATAAAATTCTTATTAATTATCAAAAAAAAATATAAATATATATATTTTTTATAAGTATATATATATATTGATAGGTAAATTTAGGTAAGACACTAGCACTGGATAGTCTATGAAAGAGGCATTTGTAGTCTTGGAGTGTTGTATGTGTAAGCAGTGCGGAGACAGGTTTGAACATCTCCTACTTCAGTTGGGGAAATATAGGTTTAGATTTCTAGTACCTTTGGGAATGTGTGGGTTATGCCCCAAAGGGTAGTGGAGTTGTTGCCCTTTTGGCTTTTTGGTAGAGCCCGTGAGAAGAAGATGAGACAGTCAAAAGCCACAATATTTAAGATTTTTGTTGTTTATTCTTCCTCATTAGTTAGATGCATTTTTTATGTACGTGTACTAGGGTTCTGCCTCTCAGTGCTTTCAATTACATTATTTATCAAAAAAAGAACATTTTTACACATAGCTGCATGACTATAAATTGTGAGCATTGAATCCGCCTACAATTTGGACAACTAGAAAAGCCATCATTTCTCTACATTGGAATGAAACTCCATTATGACCAAGAGCTGCCAACAACCAGTAAATTTGCAGTATCATACTATTTCTCACCTTTTTTTTTGCAGATGACACTATTATTTTTTGTGATGCTGATCCTGGACAGTTTCAAGCCTTAAGGGCTATTTTATTATGTTTTGAAGCTGTATTAGGTCTAAAGGTAAATTTGAGTAAGTTGGAGATAGTTCTTGTGGGGGAGGTGCAGAGTATTAACTGCTTGGCCGAGTTGTTGGAATGTAAAGTTGCTGCTTTACCATTGAAGTACCTTGATCTTCCATTGTGGGTCTTTCAAGGCGAAGTCTATTTGGGATGGGGTTGTGGAGAAGATTGAGAAAAGGTTGGCGGGTTGGAAGCGGCTTTATTTAACAAAAGGGGGTAGAATCACTCCATTAAAAGTACCCTTTCTAATCTTCCAACTTACTTTCTTTAATTCCATTGCCAGTAGAGGTGGGAAAACAGATTGAGAAATTATTTCATACATTTTTGTGGGGTGGTATGGGTGAGGAGACGAAGATTCATCTTGTTGGTTGGAAAAAAGTTTGCTCTCCTATTTCAAATGGAGGTTTGGGGATCCGGAATTTGAGTAGTTTTGACAAGGTTTTGTTGGGAAAATGGTTGTGGAGGTATGAAGTGGAAGAGTCATTATGGAGGAAAGGTCTTAGATCGGAAATATGGGTGTGAGTTTTTTTTTTTTTTTTTTTTGGGGGGGGGGGGGGGGGGGGGGGGGGGGGGGGGGGGTGGCTGTTCTAAGGAGTTTAGAGGGACCTATGGAGTGAGTCTTTGGAAGTTTATTAGAAAGAGATGGGAAAACTTTGTAAAACATACAAATTTTGTTGTTGGTGAGGGGATTTTGGCTTGATACTTGGTGTGGTGATAGGGCTCTTTGTAGCATGTTCCCTGCTTTGTTTTGTATAGCATCTAATCGGCTTGCATCTGTTGCTGATCTGTCAGTAATTTCGAATGGAATTTTGCAGTGGGATGTTGGTTTCACAAGAGCTGTTCAGGATTGGGTACTTGATGTGGTGTCTGATTTTCTCTGCTTCCTGTATTCCCTGCAGGTTGGGGCTGATGAGAGGGATAAAATGATATGGAACCATACGGGTAGCAAAAAATTATCAGTTTGGTCTTATAATAAGGTATTGACTGTTCAGCAGTGTGATTTCTTTCCTTGGAAGTGCATTTGGAGGTCTCATGTGCCTTCCAAAGTTGCATTCTGCATTTGGACAGCTTCACTTGGAAATATTGACAATATTTTGACGATTGATAATTTGAGAAAGAGGGGTTTTGTTATTATGGAATGGTGTTTTATGTATAAAAAACATAGGGAATCAATGGATCATTTACTTTTGCATTGTGAGGGCTAAGGCATTATGGGATGGAATTTTTAGTAGAGTTGGACTGGTTTGGGTGATGCCAAGGACAGTAGTGGATTTGCTTGCATGTTGGATGGGGCTTCATAGTTCTAAACAAGTGGTTGAGGGGTGGAAGATGGTTCTTTTGTGCCTCATGTGGTGCATTTGGTGGGAAATGAACGAGCAATGCTTCAACGATAAGGAGAGCACCTTGGAGGAAATCTGGAAATTCTTTGTATTTTCTTATTACAATGGTTTTCTGCTATAGGTCTTGATGGAGCTTCTGCTCATGCTTTTCTGTTTTCTTGTTCTTCTGCTTTATAGAATGTAACTAGTTGTTTCTTTTGTATACTTCCTGTGTACATGGGCTTCACCTATTACATTCGTTCAATAAAATTTCATTTTACTTTTAAAAAAAAAGGGCAACTGCTGAAACCCATAAGACTTTAACCACAGCCAAATCTCACAGTAAACGTTCAAGAGTTTTTGCAATAGACTGAAATTGAGAAAAGTAGCATTATTGACACCAATGGGCCACATTTATTTCTAACTCCAATAAAGAAGATTTGATGCAAGAGGATTCGCACAACTGCAGTAAAGCTAAATTTGAAAAGGAGGTATCAAACAAGGTTTGGTATATCAACAGTTAGCTTGTCTTGGCGAGAGCATAAAGAAATCCTACCACGACATGTCTCCCATCAAGCAGCATTCTAGCACCACTTTCGACACCAGATTGTACTAATCTGCATACGCGATCCTTTGCCTGCAAAATTTAACACACAAGAAGAATGAAAAAGTAAAAGAAAAAATCGAGTATCTTACATAACTTAAAATGAACACAGTATGCACTAGCAACCAGCTAGGCAACAATAAGTGCATTACGTTGATAAAAACAAAACTCAGAATGTAATAAATACATCTATATTGTAGATGGATTGGGAAACTTTTTGGGGGCTATGCTTGCACCTCTTTAGTAATAAGTGGACCAAGGTCTGCACTTGGATCTGCTCCTACATTTACTTTAAGTTCTTTGGCACGCTCCACAAGTTCTTCTTCCCTGTACAGACCCGCAGACATCATTTTTGTAAGACTAGGATTTGCCAAACCCTATTAAGTGGATTGGAGAATTGGAAGAGACCCTTGGGAACTGTTATAATTTCATAAATGAAAAAGACTGACTAATTTGGAACTGACTAGTTGAGTATGAAGTCTGAAAATCGATGATGATTCTTTATGAAAGCAAGCACCCAATCCAAGCTTAAAACTTGGAAATGCCAAACCATATAGAAAAGTTGAGGCAATTGAATCATAATACCATGGCCTTGAACCTCCGATAAAAACAGCTGTGCTGAGTGCCATGCCCCGCTGGCCTGCAGCACCAAAGCCAGCAGCCACAAGAGCATTCAACGTAGCGTCCACACTAGCATCAGGCATAATGATCGCATGATTTTTGCCTCCTATATTGGACTAAAGAGTTAACACAACAATCAGTAACGTTGCCTCCTATATTGGACTAAAGAGTTAACACAACAATCAGTGACGTAGCCAAATCATGAATTTACAGTTTCCAACTGGGTCTAACCAAAATTGAGAGAGAGAGATGAAAAGCAGGAAGCACTCACCTGAACATGTTTTCCTCTAGCAGCTGCCCGGGCATATATGTGCATTCCAGCCTGAACAACAGGTGAACAAGCGAATAATTTTTTTTGATCTGTAGGTGAACAAGTGAATAAATAATATATATGCATAAATATCTCTCCATATGGTCTATATATACGTGAATTTTAAAAACAAGAAAGTCAACTAATCCCGCACTTGCTTTATGTTGACAACATTTGAGGGCACAAACATATAATGGTTAAGACTGAAATGGTGGGAAAAAACTGAAAAACACAACCAGGTATGGTATCTCAGTAGAATAGTCTCTGGGGGAATGTAAGATCTTGGCATAGAGCACAGGAAGATACAAACGTTAATCCCGATCTCAATTTTACATCCTCCTTTATATAAGCAGACAAACATTGCTCGTTATGTATAGAAATACACTAGAACCAATCAGGGTGTACAAACATCACTCATCAACTTCAAAGCAGAATTACAAGAAGACAAGAGGATGGTATACTTACAATATGAACTTTCGCCAAACCAAATGCAATAAAATCCCCACAGTTAATATATGCCCATTTGATATCCACAAAAACTAAACAGAGCAACAAACATCACTCATCAACTTCAAACCAGACTACACAGGAGTCAATAGGACTGCATACCGAAAATTTTGCCAAAATAAATCCAATAAGATCCCCAAAAGCTAACATGCGCATGTGTGGGTGTATAAAATGTCTCTACTTAAAATATCTTCAGGCATTGCATAAGCATGTGTATGTATTGGTAAAAATGTAGTATGCTCGAGGACAAACTTACTGTATTCGAACCAAAGAACGAAACTGCTTTTATATCATCATCATCACATATTTGATTAACAATGTCCTGCTCCAGTTATAAAAACAATAATACATCAGGGATAAATAAATGACCTAACTGGACCTTTAAATTATAATTGAGTATAAATCTTGACATAGAAAAGAAAACGGGTACAGAGGAAAATGTAGAGAATATAGAAGTTTTTAAACTTGTAATATAATGTTATAATGTTTTTTTGATTGGCACCGGGTGTCCAAGAACAGTGTCCCGGCTAATCCCGGGGGTGCACAAGCCCTCAGAAAGGAGTTTCCTGCAAGTGCACCCCGGGTAATTTAAGGAAAAAATCCTCTAGTCTAATAACCCCTACAGATTATTTGCACCCCAAGGGATTTGAACCTTAGACCTAGGGGAGCTTACCCCCAAGCCCAAGGCCTTTATCACTTGAGCCAACCCCTAGGGGTTGTATATAATGTTATAATTGCATCAATATTCCAATACGTGTGACCTTTTGTATACCGTCTTGTGTACTTGGGCAATGCCTATTCATATCAATATAATCGTTTACTTATCAAAAATAAATAAATATTCCAATACTTTGAGGCACAAAAAAGATAAATCATGTGGAAAGAGAAATATCATGCCAAGTTAATATAGAGATGATAGACAAATTCAAAAGAAAAAACTAAATAAACAAATCACTCACATAAGACAATCTTATGTAGTTTTGCACAAAGGTTAATGACAATGTGTAGAGACAATCATGGAAAATTTCACAAATAAAAGGTTCAGTATCTTTGCAGTAAGATACATTCAAATTCTGGGCCTGAATACAAAAAACTGAACCAGCTCTTGGAAGAAACTCACTCGTTCCTCTAAGCGGCTTCTTCTAACCGTATAACTTCCCCCACAAGAGATGAACACCTTAGGCTGAAGGCACTAATCGGGCTGAAAACCACAATTTTCCAAACCCCACTAACTTAAATCTCCAATAGCACTAAACGATTCAGCCCAATAATTCTAAGGTCGGAATATTGTTAATTTTTATTAGGCCTGAATTATATTTAATAAGCCATATTGGATAAGCCCACGAGCGATAAATTATTAAGATTGATTAGGAGTTTTAAGTAGGCTCAATAACTATATTAAATCTCATTTATTATTTATTGAACGAATTAGACTCCTTTTAGAATTTAAAGATTGGCCATTAAAAATTTATTTCAATTTAAAATCATCATTGATTGAAGTCCCCTACGCAATCTCAATCACTGCTAATCCTACATTGAATGAACTACTAGATCATGTTTTTAAATACAAACTCTCTTCTTGAATGATTGTAACCGAGTCCAACTCGAACTCATCGACATCCTATTCCAACAGGAATACAACTCTACAAGTCATCTTCACGTTAAAAATCTTTAACTGACTACCTTCTCAAACCCTAAGCCATGCACATCTCCACCTTCCGCTAGGATTCATGCCCCAATAGAACTCTCTTACAATTCTACAAATCATCTTCACATTAAAGCTCTTAAACCAAACCCTTATATATACGCTCAAGCCTATGCACCATACATGTTTCTCGTTCCTCTTCAAGCCTTAGTGTAGTTTCTGTTTACCTAAAATCACGCTGAGCACCTCTAGTCAACTAACATCCCTTGTGTTTTCTCTCTCCTAATTCACGTGATCGATTTCATGTAAACAATATTGGATTAACACTGCAATGTAAGTAGCATGATCATATCCTTACACGTATGTATGGTAAACAGCATGTCTTTTGTAAAGATATTATGCATGTACGCCCTCCATAGAAAGCCCCTTTTATGTAACCAAGTCATTATAAAATTATGAAAACCCATAATTTTACATAAAAAATTATGCATAAAAATATTTATGAAAAGTCATGATTTTATATGAGAGTAATGCATTAAAATATTTATGAAAAGCCTTGCATGATTTTATGTAAAAAATGTTACATCAAAATATTTATGAAAAATCATGGTTTTATGTGAAGAAATATGTATCATGACATTTTATGAAAGAATGTGATTTCATTTGAAATCTATGATATAACAAGTACGCAAGTATGATTATAATAAAGTATGAATGATAAGATACATAATGGCCTATGTTATGATATGAACACGGTACCATTTGTTACGGGCATGCTGGTAGTGCACTCAGTGTGTCTTCTTTATGTATAGATTCCACGACCCGCGGCCATGGGCAAAATCGGAATCTACTTAGATTCACTAATCCTAACTCGTGGGGGTCAACAGTGGGTACCGGCCTATGACAAGTGAAAAATAAATTCATGTTCATGTTATTTACATATGCATATTTTTCAAGAAACCTTATGTTTATTATGTTTACTATATGATGTGTTACTTATTGAGTATTAAACTTATTTTTTGTATGTTTTTATTTTTTAACCACCCCAGGTAATGATATTTATGAGAATGGAACTGCAAAACAGGACTTGGTCCAAGGAGGCGAGGTAGAGGCCTAGATAGTTTTTGTCCTGCTCAGTTTTATGATTTAAAGTTTAAAAGTTATTTTGATAGCACATGAGACTTTATTGAATTTAAATAAATGCTTCCACAAACGCTCTTTTGGATTTTAAGTACTTAATAAAGATTGAATTTATTTATTTATAGGATCTTTCGTATCTGGCACTTCGTTAGTAAGAAAAGTGTTTAAGTTTAGTAGCACACTGATTCCTCATAAAGTCTAAAAATGACTTTATCGAGGAGCAGGGTGTTACAGGGTAGGGGCTCAAAACTTTCTTTATGTATACTAATTTCTGTGGAAAGTCTTGGGCCCCGTTTGGATGGAAAAATTGTTTCATCTCATTCTATCATTACATTTTTTTCAAATTTTCACATAATATATAATAAACAATTCAACTTTTTTAAATTTCAAAACAATAATAATATTAAAAAATAATATTCTAACAATATTTTATTCAACTTTCATATAAAACCATCTCATCTCATCTCGCTATCTAAACTGTACCTTAGAATTTCTTATGATTTTAGAGTATCTTTTTCTCCTTCTAGACAGGTGTCACTCTTGTATATATCCTGTGTGCTTGGTTCCTAATGAAGATTTATTAAAAAAATGCATATAACATGAATATAAAGCAGTTTTTTGTGTAAATGATAATGAAAAAGGAGACCCCATGGCCCAATGACCTCATGACTTTATGGGGTGAAGGATGAGGTCATAGGGACTAAGCTCTCTCATCTACTTCGTTGTCACCCCAAAATCTTCAATGGGGACCTTGATACCATTGGAAAGAACCAATGGAGTTGCTGAAGACATACGGGATTTAAATATGGGTTTGTCATTGGTGCCTTGTGTGGAGGAATGTCTAGAGTCAGGAGTGCAGTTAGATACTGTGTTTGAGGATAATGTTGCTCCCATGGTCTCTCTTCCTCCGATAACGGATTGAGTTCTACCTAAAGTTAACGAGATTCAACATTTCGTGAAAATTTCACATGGAGGATGTGAAGTGATATTTTAAAGAACTAATCACTGCGATTAAGGCAAACCACGTGCTTGAAACCAAATCAAGTTTCAAGAAAAGCAGGGAGTTACAGCATCTTTCTTGGACAATCAACTACGACGCTAAAGGTGGTAGCTCAAGTACAGGAAAGTCTAAAGGGAGGGCATTGTGAAGACAGGAAACAAGGCGTTGGGGTTGGGGTTTCGGGTTGAGTATTAGTTCTACGGAAAACAAGGGGTTGGGGTCAGGTAGGTGTATTCCATTCCAATTCGGGCTTAGTGTATTTTAGGTTGCTTTTCACGGGCTTTTTGGGTCATTAGGGGCTCTCTAATATGGGCTATGTGTTTTCTTGTATACGTTCAGTATACTTGGTTACTTGTTTTGATATATATAATATTTTACTTATCAAAAAAAAAAAAAGGATGAGGTCATGGGTTCAATGTCCCAGGGTGCAACGGTCATGCCTACCAAAAAATTCATATAGACGAGGTTTAAAGAGAAACAGCTTACATGAGTGCCATGAACAATATTCAAGACACCATCAGGCAAACCAGCCTCAATGGCTAGTGCAGCAAGTATCATTGCAGCCCCTGAAACGAAAATAATATTACAATAACAGTAAGAAGAATGCAGTAAAATGCACCAGCAACAAAATAATATGGGAAACAGGAGGATGTCATTTAAGAATAGCACAAGACCAAATAACTGTATACTACAAAACACTGGTCCCAACTAACATTATGACTGGAATTGTACTCTGCACAAATCATCAATACACAAAATATAAAAGTTAACTAAGTTTCAATTTCTGCTTTATTCCTCACCACACTTGTTAAGAACCTTAGAATTGCCAGATTCCACTGCATCACTTACCAGTTAATCCAGGGTACAAGCAGTTCTACTGCCTACAGACATATGTCTATACTCGCATGCATACCTGGTGAATAGCTCAATCATTCGCTGAAATAGAATACTAATTTACTCATCATACATGAATAACCAGCAGCTCAGCCAACTTTACAGCCTTTCTTAATACCATGTAACTTAGCAAATATTGACCTGAGAACAAAACTTATACCTAACCAACTAATAATATTGTATTGGACCATACAAAGTGATGCTACATGAACAAAATTCATTGTTAATGATGTTCCACATGTTCTATACAAGACAGCTGCAATTCAGAAACAACTGTTTAAAACTTTGAATCAACCTGAGATATAACCCCATTTTGTAATTCCTATCGGTCTAAGTGTGAGCCTTGTTAGGAACCCAAACTTTTTAGAGAGGCGGGTAAAACAATGAACTGAATCCTAAAGAACATTGCTTAAAATATAGCCCACACAACTTACCAAAAAAATATATATAGCACATAAATGTGCTTTCACAGATTACGGCGACTACCAATCCTATTAGGAATAGACATAATCAAGTCCATGTATAAACTGAATTAACTTCGTCAAATAAAGGGTGGTTTCTCCAAAAATTTTAATTAACATAGAGAATCAAAGTAAGAGAAGACAAACACAAAAATAAAATTGTTGACAATCACCTGGGTTTTTTTCGCATGGTTTAAGAACAAAGGTATTGCCACATGTGACTGCTATTGGGAACATCTGCAAACTCACTCAACACCTTTGAACATGAGTTTCTTTCCATTCTCTTTTCCCAGAACACATAAACAAGAGTTATATAATAAAAATCACTCAATCTAGAGTCCTATTTCCAAGTTCCGAGTTTTGCTGAAGTTAATTCCACTTTTTTTCTTTCTCTTTTAGAACATATCATAAAATAAACAGTTCTAATATTCAAAGAAGAGAGGGGCATGAATAAGTCACGGATATTTAATTGTATCTATAACCTACTTCATCACCTTCCATTTCAATAGCCACATAGAGAAAAAGGTGGATATCAATGTTGTTCATTAATTAAACTAAAAAAAAGACCAAATAAAAGAGCCCCAAATGAGTTGCAGGCATACCCACAAGGGAATCATTGCAGGGAAGTTAAAGGGACAGATCCCTGCACAAACACCAAGTGGTTCTCTAATGCAGTATGTATCAATTCCATTAGATGCATTTGGAACAAACTCCCCCATTTGCAGAGTTGCCATCCCACAAGCATGTTCGACCACCTCTACAAGCAAAAGAGAAAGGGAATGAGGTCATGAGCTCATCATGAGCATATGGATCCAAGCTTAAATCATTGTTGCTAAATGAGGAAAGAAACTGCAAGACTTGTATGCAGGGACAAACCTAGGCCACGGAGCACATCACCTCGTGCACTCTTCAAAGTCTTTCCCTGTTCTATTGTAATATTCATAGCAAGCTTATCCTGAGAATAAGACATATTGTGTCGACCAAATTAAAATACACAAGTTCAAAAGTGTAAACAAAAAAATCAAATTGCAATAAACTCACAATATCTCTGAGGATGAGCTCCTGAAACTTGAACATTATCCGTTGGCGAGTGGTATTGGGAGTGTTTTTCCATGAAGGAAAAGCTTGCTTTGCTGCAGTAACAGCAGCTTTGAACTCTTCATAGGTAGTTAAAGGAACTTGAGAAACAACCTCTTGTGTTGCCTAATTAAGACACCTAAGGTATTAAAACACCGCTCATGGAACCAACTATATCAATAAAAAAATAAAGGTTTGACTACAGAAGTTTATGGGCTTACAGGATTTAAAACGTCAATCAGTGCACACCCCTGCGAATCCACAAATTTTCCTCCAACAAAATTAGGAACCTTCAACTACATTTAAATTTCAGAAAGTTGAATTCCTCGATACATTCAATGGAAAGCAGAAAGAAACTGAGAGGAAATACAACTAGAAACCAGACACATAGCTATAAAAAAAAATAACTAGAAAGCAGATACAGGAAAGGAAACCTATCCAAATCACCATTTTCTTTTCACTTTGGAACTTACCGGCTTCTTGTTGTTTTGCTTTGAACCTCCAGTTGGAGCAGCATTAGTATCCACAATCATGGATCTATTGGGTCTCCATGACTTAAAACTTCTCTCTGCAAAACACTTTTTATCAACTAAATTTTATAAAACTACTGAATTGACAAAATCATTTGAGCAGGAGCAAAGGAGATATCCTTAGGATATTTTTCACTTCCCGTCTAGTCAAATATTTTACCCCAACTATACAAAATGCCAACTTTCAAGCCTACTAGTCATTTATAATGCACATGCCTTTTAAGCATTCAAAGACACAAAGCCTAATATCTATAACCAATAATAGTGAAACTCCAATCCCATGTTTGGTTTATGCAACCAAAATGAAGAAGATGAACCTTGGACCCTCCATAAAAAAGTCCCACCAGTGCGATCAATGTAAGCATTCAAAAAAAATTAGCGTGCTATGAATCATTTATCTGGCTTCACTGAAATTGCAAGAAGTTACTTACTCCCTTCAATTAAAAAAAGAATATTGCCATTTAATTCCTAATCAATCCACACCTATCCCCCAACATGGATCATATTCATTAAATCTACAGTCAGATTAGGGCACTAACCCCTAGGGGTTGGCTCAAGTGGTACAGGCCTTGGGCTTGGGGATACGCTCCCCCAGGTCTAAGGTTCAAGTCCCCTTGGGTGCAAACAATCTCTAAAAGTTATCAAACACTTGAATTTCCCAAAGTGCACCTGCGAGAAACTCCTTGCCAAGGGCCTATGCACCCAGGGATTAGTCAAGACGTTGTTCCTGGATACCCGAGGCCAAAAAAAAAAAAAAACACAAAGATTGGGCATTACTTTCCAATCATGAGGCCATGATAGTTCAGAACCTACAATTCAGCATGATGCATTCCACACAAATATACAAATCCCAGCCTCCGCATGATCTATTTGATTTAAAAAGCTTAAGTAAATTTCTGACCTGACAGATTTCCTTGGCGGATCTTAGCTTTGAGATTGTACAAATGTCTTGGTGTTGACTGCAGCTCCGGATTACTTTGCTTGAGAGTCTTAAGCACTTGACGAGGTTTAATACCAGCTTCTGTCATAAGTTTGATTTGCCTGACTTCTTCCTCAGTAAAGCGACGACTATAAGGATGTTCTGACATGTCTTTTAATGGTTCATGGTTGTGTTCCCCATTTTTTATGGTTAGTACCCAGACGTCATCTTCCTTCTTACCTATGGCTTCAAAAGGACAATTTATAAGGCGTGAACTAGCTTTTCTCTTGCGTTTACTCTCATCAATCTTACGCCTATTACGATAAACACCTCCTCTATCACAACCAAGGATCACTCTTCTATCCTTCCTAGACTTTTTGATAGTAACCACATATCCTTGATTAGCTCCAAAGTCACGAACGTATTTAATAAGGTCTTCACGATCTTCAAAAGTTCCAGATGTGGGCGGAAGCATCTTTCTCTCCTCTGCTTCTTCTACCTGGCTTTGTGTTTCCATTACTGATGGATGACAAAAGATCCCCAATGGAAAATAAAATATCAAGTAATTAGATGACAAATAGGAAGACAACATTATTCTATTTTGACAAGTAGTTGTCCATCAAAAGTGCAATCAAGTGCAAGACCATTATGTTTCCAAGGGATTCAACCACACAAAAACCCTTAGAATACAAATAATGGGCATCAAGACCATTTAGTTACGATATTAGAGGCAAAGTTCACTTTTACATTAGGATCCTCCAAATAGCACCATTACAAGTTTTTACTAATTTTTATGAGTAAGCCTAATTCTATCATGTAGATTTATTCAAATTTAAACCATTGCTTTGAATTAAATAGTTGATATTTTACAACAAAAGTATTTATCAATTCTTTACTAGTAAGATAACAATTTATTCAACCAAAAGGGATATTCCCCAGTACAGAGAATGTATAAAAGAGAAAAATATAACTAGCAAAAGTTAGGTTTAAAATGTGATACTCTGGTAAACACTAACCTGATAAATGTAGTATTGGATGAATAATAATGTTGATATGACAAAATCTCAACCTTATACTCCCAAATGGATTATTCTGGGGGCAGTGATTCCTTTAAAATCTTATGTTGAATATTTCACTAAGAAAGTTCTCTCTCTCTCTCTCTCTCTCTCTCTCTCTCTCTCTCTCTCTCTCTCTCTCTCTCTCTCTCTCTCTCTCTCTCTCTCTCTCTCTCTCTCTCTCTCTCTCTCTCTCTCTCTCTCTCTCTCTCTCTCTCTCTCTATATATATATATATTTTTCAACTCCAACAAATTCTATTCAGTTTTTTCAAAATAAGAAAGGGTCACATGACTCAATAATGTTGATCCAAACTCGGCAATTCACAAGCAAATTTGCTCTAGCCATTATAGTTTGAGTTCACTTGGCAGTCAGAAATTTCCTTGCACTACATTTGAGTAAAGTCTACACTAAATGCATTCTGATTTTTAATGGTTGTACATATCCAATGTAACTTCTCACAATTATACATTACTAAAGGAAATGTTAACTGCCCCAAACCCAATCACAAAATGCCGCACAGAAAATCTTTTCAAAATGCAATGACAGCGCTAAAAATTGGCTTCGTGAATTTTCTACGATTAAGCATGCGATTTAAATTAGAAAAGGTTGAATATTGTCGATAATTCAAGACGGGTTCAACTCAAGCTTGTTCTAATCTCTGTCAAAATTACTGCCTTAGCCCAGTCCTATCATCTATTTAATGGGATTCATCTTTTCTCTTTTTTTTTTTTTTATTAATCTTTTTTAGCTAGATAAAAATGGGTAGGAGGGGGCAACCCACCTGGTGGGGCTTCCCTACCTGTGCAAGACCTTACCCTACCCACTAGGAAAGGGACAAGAGGAGCCTAAACGGTGGGAAGCCACAGGTGCTCCCTTAAGTCAGGTTTGAGCCATAGCTTAGACCTAATGGTCATTTATTACTGGAATTTTCTTTCGAAGAAAAAGATTGAAATGATTGTTCAAAATTTTAATTGTACTTAGAAATTGTAAATTACAAGAAGAAAATCTGGTGACGGTTAGAAAGGGGACCTGCATGCAATTTTTTTTTTTGGGTGGGGGGGCGGTGGTAAATGGTGTTGTACTGACAAGTTTCAAAAAGGCAAGTATGATCATAAGAAGCAACCTACATTACAAATCATGAAACAAGAGCAGAACCATATCAAGAAAAAGTTCTGTGAGCTATCAAAAAAAAAAAAAAAGAAACAAAAGCACAGCCGCATGCACTCACAATTGGGACAATTGGGGGTAAACACATGAAAGTGAACTAAGCATTATTAAACAAGATTAGTATACAACGAAAAAGGACTAAAGTGAACCCTCGTTTGCATTTAGATTATGTATCCTCCAACAACAATAGCGCGGGATGTGAAACACATAAACCATTTTGAAATCTTCCCTTCTCAGACATTCATTTACTTGGCACAAGCATGAGTAGTATATCATATGCTCTACTGGTTCTCATAGAAAAACTGCACCAACTGAATTCTCAAACTTAACAACCAGAAGCCAAAAACTACTCGACTAGCATTGGTCAATTTTCTCAACCCATTTGGAATTTATAATTTGACCAATTTTCCGCACCCCATCTATCCTGTTCACATTGTAGACTCAAAACATCTCGACACGTGCACCATACACACATAACCATCTAAAACGAAATTACAGATTAAAACGAATCACCAATGGAGATATGCTACAAGCATATTAATCACGTATTCAACACATAGAAAGCGATTATCATTCTCAAATACAACAAAATATGATTAGAAGGCGAGAAAGTTGAAGATTTTACCTGAAGACAAATCCCACTCCAAAGTTCCCTCAGAAGTAAAATGGGGCTTGCAGACCCTAACTTGCTCCCCTACATATAAACACCTGGAAATGACAAGCTACGAGAAGCACCAAAATACAGTTAATCAGAATAAAAATAAAAATAAAAATCAGCAGAGATCAACTGTACTTGAATAGAACATAGTTGTACTTATCCAATGAACCATAAATTATTCAGTGAAACAAATACCATTTCAAAAAGAAAAAAAAAAAATACCTTTTGTGTATAAATACTATGCCTGTTTGGTTGCTGGGAAACGAAGTGAAACGAGAAACTAAATGAGGCGAAAAAAAAAAAGAAAAAAGAAAAGGCAAAAGGCAAAGGAAAATCCTTCTGAAGATTTGTGGGTTTTGGAGGAAAATGATTCGGGACGCCCACTAGATTTGATAAACAAGCCCTCGCTAGTTCCTCAGACACAGTTCGAGACTTTCAGAGGTAACCAGAACCACGCGTTACGGTAACTCGTGTGGGAGTTTTGGGTTTGAGGAACCGATATGGCGGAAGTTGATTAGAGGGTGTCTTTGACGTGCCTTTGAGAAAGTTAAGAAAAACATTTCCACCTTACATGTTCAGACGGGTGTCCCTTTTATCAAAAGACGAGTGATCTGGCCATTCGATTTGGTATCAACTATCAAGTCCAATTTCACATGGAACTTGAAACTGGATTCCTAACATCGGGACACGTGTCCTACACTTTTTCCATAAAACATCCATTTTGTAAAAATTCATGTTTCAAATTCTTTGACAAAAATTACATAATAAAATTTTTGATTCTAATCACTTTTATATATTTTTTATATATTTTATTTATAAATTTAGTTATAATAATTTATAAATTTAGTTAAAATAATTTTTATATAAAATAATTATTTTACTTAATCATATTAATAGATTGTATAAAAAATAAATAAAAATAACTGTATATAACAGAACTTATTATTTAAAATAATACTATTTTTTTTAGAGTAAATTTATGAGAAGGAGACATAAAAATGATGGAGTAGAATGTTTTTACCATGAAAAAATTGAAATGATGATGATATTTTTATATCTAGTCAAGCCTTAATAAATAGAGTACTGCTAGAGTCACTGAACAATTCTCCCAAATTGTTACCGAATGTGACTATTTTTTTCATTTATTTTTTTATATTCTTAAATATTTTTTAAAAGATAATCACAATATCACTTAAAAATATTTACTTGATCACTAAATAAAAAATAAATAAATAAATTCAATAGACTTTTGAGGTTCCCAATTGCATTTCTATAATAAATACGTGTTAACATGCATGGAAGAGTTCAATAGAAAGAGAACGGGGGAGCAAAAAATCAATAGAATCAATGCAAGATAACATAGATAATACAGATTTTTTAAAATTATTAAACAATTTAAAAAATAAATTAATTTAGATTTATTCACCAAAACAACTTTAGATTTTTCTCTCTTTACCTCAAAATAGCGAGAATGTTGTACTTTTGTTGATTGAGATATACTATTCTAGAGATATTCTAAGATACAAATATATACACTAACATATACATCTCTTTATTTTCAATAATCATGTTACAATATTACCATCCTCTATAGAATATATTCATAATATTCTAACTTGTGCATGGTAGTATGATTTATTCTCTACCATATTTAGTTTATTGTGTAAATTAATAAATATAATCAATTTATTGTATTTTTTTTCTTTCTCCTTGTTCACCTATAAATAGATAAGAAAGATGTAGACTTCAAAGTCTTTACCCTTCTTTCTCTCTTCTTCATCATTTTTTCTATTTTTCATACTTTCTATATGGTATCAGAGAATACCTGATTCTGGTATCTCTCATAGAATCTTTTGTGTCCGTACTCAATCTTTTTGTTAGTGGGCATGTTTCTTCACTTTTCTATTTACATAGCACACTACGTCTAGTTTAACAGTCTTTTAGTACTTGATAGGTACAGTTTTTTACATTATAGTTATGTCATTTTTCTAATATGAATTTTCTCATATTAAAGCACTAATCGATTGTATGAGTTGTTGTTGGCATTTTGGCATCAAAGTCACTATTTTTTTTTTTCTATTTATGATAAGTCTCATATTCAACATGTTATTTGATTTTTTTTTTTTTCGCTCACCACACATCCTCTAAAAGTTTCTTGTGCACGTAATAGATGCTGCCCTCATTTTCATCATCAATCTTGTACACTGGCTTGCCAATACCCATTTTCTAGTGTCTCCCACAACTCTTTTTATTGTTCATGATAAGTCTCACACTTAGCATGTTATTTGGTTTATTTTTTCATTCACCACACGTCCTCTATAGGTCTATTATGAACTTAATGGATCATTGCCATCCTTATATCATCAATCTTGTACCTCGGTTTCCTCCCAAAGTTTTCTATTATCGTCCACTTGCACCATGCACCACAGAGACTCCTTTTGTCAGGTTGCTAGTCGGATCCCTAAGTCTCATCCACCTGACCATTAACATGCTCTTATTTCCAAACTCAAGATAGAGTTTTCACATCATCATTAGAGGTGTAATGATGTAATTGGTTTAGTCCCGTCTGTCCATAGGGGTATTTTTAGATTAGATTGAAAATTTCAGTCCACCATTTTTCTATATTCTTATAGACTAGATCAGACTGTTAGATATCGATTCAGTCGATCTAATTTGGTCTAGACTAGTGTAAAATAAGTCAAACATATAAAAAACCCCATATCACTTCTAATGTGCATTTTCGGCCCTATTATACAAAAAGCCCAACATTTTTACATTTTTTAATCTCAACTATTTAATTTTATTTGCAAATTTTGAACTTGAAAATAGCCTAAAAAAAGTTAGAAAAATTATTAAAATTATCCATACCCATTCATGAGAATTAACAATCATCATAATAAAGTTAAAAACAAAAAATAGAGAAAATAACATTGAAAAATGAAATACATTCAAATTCCAAATACATATTGTCAATGGTGATATGTTAGATGAAAATCACATGATTAACTTATACAACTATTATATAAAAAGCATATGTATATAAATTTTTTAAAAAATTATATATATACTTTGGTTGGTCTAGTCCAAAAAACCCACACCTTGGGACCAGACCTAAAATTGAAAGTCTAAGGTTTTATGGACTAAAACCAACCAATATACTTATCAGTCGAGTTAGGTTTTCTAGTCCAACTTGGTAACTTACTCCCCTAATCATCAACTTGAGTTTGAGGGGATGTTAGAATATTACTAAACTCATGATATAATATATTCATAATATTCTATCTTATGTATGGTGATATGACTTATTATCTATCATATTTAGTTTATTATGCAAATCAATTAGTATCATTGATTTATTATATTTACATCATTTCTCTAACCTCATTCACCTATAAATAAAGAACATATGTTATATATTTAATAACAATTGAGCATAAGAAAGATTTAGCTCTCAAAATCTCTCCATCATACTCTCTTCTCCATCTCTTTTTCTATTTCTCATACTTTCTATAAATCATTTTTAGGCAAAGTTTCATTGCAACCCTAAGCTATCTTTTTTTTTTTTTTTTTTTTTTTTTTTTATAGGAAATAGACTTCATTTCATTCAATGAAACTTAAGTTACAGTTGTGACTAATAAATACAAGAAAAACCTAAATTACAAGCCAAACTACTCATTTGTTTGGAGCTTCTCCACACATAAATTTCTTTGTGGCGTGCATTGTCTTAACTTTTATATTATTTCTAATGACAAAACCTTATGAGATATGAGATTTTGTAAAAATAGATATTTCAATCCCGATTTGTCTGAGAATATAATATTTTGTAAAAACAGAGATAAATATCCCCCAACCTCCAAAGGAGGAGAGGGCATCCAACCCCTGTCCTTCAATAAAAATAGACTTCTCTTATTTTAAATTGCTTCCAAAAGTATAAAAACCAATAACTTGATAGTCAAACTATAACGTTTTTTCAATTTACGTTTCAATCTATCAAAATCCAAAATTCGCATCCGCAACAAGTACCTTTTTTTCAATTATTTATGACTCATTTTTTCTAAAATTTCTTTGCTAAAATCTCAAAATATTAAGAAACAAAAACATTAAAAACCCTAAAAGAAATTAAAAAAATACTAACAAATAATTCCAAAAAAATAAAATAAAATAACAAGGATTGACTTGTTTAAACTATAGAGGTGTCAATATATGACACGATCTGTGAACTAATATGATCATGACACAAAATAAACGGATTTAGATTTGATATAAATGGATTTAGATCAAAATTGGCCTATTGATCTAATAAGAAACTATTAATAAATATGTCAATTGTAGGTCAACCCATGAAATCCACAATCAACATTTATAAAATGAATAAATTCTATTTTCAAGTTCTATAAATACTTAGTTAATTTATATGCCTTTTCTTATTGTCGAAACATGATATTAATATTAGTATTTGACTATTTAATTTCTCAAATTATTAAAATTTTTTTGTTAATATATTATTTTATTTTATGAAAATATTAATTGTATTTATATATTTTGGTTTGGATACTTATGATGAAATACTTTATCATGAACCTAATTGCAATTGTGAATGATTTGTATTGTTATTCTTGTCTTATATATGAAATTATACTAATTGTGTTAAAAAAATAAATATATGGTTCAATTCAACTCACCTATAAAGTTATATGAGAAGATGATGAAAATTGAGGAGATGAATATCATTACTCAAATTGAAATCGATCTACAAACTGGTGGAGGTGTAGATTCCTGAAATGAAAAGTTGAATACCAAAGACTAAAGAAGATCAGGACGAAAAGGGTGATGATGGGAATGCATTATATATGCGCGGCTTTTTTCTCGTTTTAACAAGGTGAGTCACATGTCTCAACATATACACGTAATAGGAAACGTTATATATATAAATAAATATATATATATATATATCCTACTAACAGAAATGTTTCTTTTTTATAATGAGATCGAGAGCCTGATGTTCGAATCCCCATCCTGTTGTCTAGAAATAATAAATCTTCACATAATTAGATGGATGACACTTATATATATAATTAATTTTAAATTTCATTGTTACTTTTCCGTAGATTATAAAGTTAGAATTTTTAACGGATATTCAATAATATAAAATTTTGTATAATCTTATATTAATGAGCTCGATCAAATTGTGATGAAAATGACATGTTTTTTTCGTAATATAAACCTAGACACGAATGAAAATATATATATATATATATATATAGGAGTACAATATAAATTGCATGCAAGGATGATGATGGTCGATATGTAGCAAATTAAGGAAGGTCGACGGCAAGTGGGGCCAGGCCGCCAGGATACGAACGAGGTAGAAGCTAGCTAGTGATCGGGGCCGGATACATGCTGAAGGATGATGGGGGTGGAAGAAATATGAGGACTGAGGAGCACCTCAGCTTAGAGCAGTGTCCCATTAGATCACGAGCTTCTTGCATGCAGTTGTGTATATAAGCTGTAAATTAATGATGACAGTTGACACAAACAAACTGCATGGGCATGACAAAAAGCTTTCGCCCACTCAGTCTATCACGTTAATCATGACACTACCTCCTCATGCATGCATGTTCGGTTCTTTGAGATCTTTTTCTCTCTCTCTCTCCCCAGCAAAAAAAGCTATTTAATGATAATATAATAATGAGGATAACTTGATGCTAAGTACATGTTCATGATCATGACCATTCTTTTTACTTTTTTTTGCTTGGAAAGAAAACGAGTGATGTATGACCAAGTTTTGGGTGTACCATGATTTTCTACGGACAGATCTCGAAATGTGTGAAAGAGAAAAAGATAAGGAAAAGCACCAGAAAGAAGCTAAGGGCCTGGCATATCATAAGGCCGTACGTACTGGTGGTTGTTTTCATGTATATATCTATAGAATTGCTCTTTAGCTTCATGTAAAAGTAGGAATATCCCATGAGATGTTTAGCGAATATTATCTCTGCCAACCACAAAAAATTGGTGTCATGGAAGAAAGCATGGAAACTCAGAATAGGTTACTGTATAAAATGTCCACTTTCTGTCATAATGTTGGCCAAACTGAAGGCAAAGGGAGAGAGGTTTGGCCTTGTTACAGGCTGTGATCTCTCAGTTACAGGCAATATATAGTGGTGAAAGACTGGAAGTCCTAAGGTGTTCAGAAGATAGAAAAGAGATCATGTACGTTTACTTTATAGTTTGGATAAGTGAGAAAGTGATTATCTTGATGCAAGAAAAGATCAGATATTGAAGAACTTTTTTGTGGCATTTATGGATAATAAGAAATCATGTGGTGAAGCTAATTTATGTGACAAAGCAGAAATTAAGCCAGCTAATTTTACATGCATTTCAAGAAGCTGCATGTAAAAAGATTCCTAAATTTAGTGGAGGCCAGAAAGCTTAAAGCCCCATTTAGGTAGTCAATGTTTTGAAAATATTTCCTTATTATTTATTATATTATTATTATTATTTATATATTTTACACTATTTTTACTAATATTCACTATTTTTAATATTTTATCCTTATTTTTTTATAACCATTTACAAAATATCTAAAATTACCTCACCACCTAAATCATATTTCCCTCGTCACACTTAATTATAAGCCAAAACAATAAGGTTTTAAATAATTGAGGAAATTGCATGGACATCCTTCATGTTTATCTATAGATAAAGTGGGAGCTGGCTTGATGCTATAATCCTTCATCATGGCTGTGAGGCTCTAGGTCTCTCACTGGTCATAAAATAGAATCACAGTGAGAGATGCTCAGTAGCAATTTGTCGGGAAGGGCTCACTCTCCGAGACACAAAAAAAAAGCTAGGCAACAAAATTGCAGGCCTAGTCATGAGTGCCCTATGCACACAGAGAGATAGAGAGAGAGAGAGAGGGGTGCTAATCACTGCAGCCTAGTAAGAGGCTGAGCAGCAAGGACCCTTCCAGCCATTGCTGCTGTGGTGCTTCACATATACGGGGACATTGTGTCTGTTGCTGAGCACCCTGAGACTCACTTTCTCGATAGAGATAGACAGTGAGAGTTCTAGATACAAACCGAACATAAAACAGATCAAAGATATTCTATTAAAATAGTAGTCGAAAGCCCAGCGCAGATCCCAAATAGATTTTGTAGATGATAGAAGAGAATAATGATCATTTCTTCAAGAAAGTAGTGAGGCTAGAAATTATAGATCATCAAAACCACCGAAAAGAGTCATGAAGAGTTAAGTGTCGATGGAAGATATTTTTCAAATCAAACCTCAGAATTAAACAAATTCAACTACGCTGAGTCTACAGAAGTAATTGTATTAACTTCGAGAGATCCAACAGTACCCAATTGCTTTCACTTTCATCGCGAAGTAGTATTTATTTGCTGCCATAACCAACATGGTCCTGCATTTACATGCAAAAGAAATGGAGAGCACTGCAATCATCAACAGCATCAATATTTGCAAACAAAAGAACTGAGACTACTGATCATCAACAACGATCCTAACACATAAAATAATGAAATATAAGCTTAAACTTTGGAACAAAACACTATCTTTTTTTTCCCGAATTTCACACGTACGTTAATCTGCATTCACAAAAGAACAACAGACAAACACATACCTAAATCATGAGTTTAGTTTAGATTGTATGTCGACATTTTCCCTATTTTCAACATCGATCCTTTGAGGCCTACCTCTTGATGCTCGATCATCATCTAGGGCAAACTACTATATTGTTGCAAGTCACCCCATGCTTGAATTCCGTTCCAACTGTTCTCGTCACCGTGGCCACCGTTGCCGCCGCTGTTGACCGGAGTAGGGGTCACCGGCCCATAAGAGTTCCCGAAAAACCACTCGGTCGCTATCTGATCTCTGGTACTTGTACCTTCTTTTCTTGAATTACCAACGCTGCAAGCCTCTGATGATTTTGGAATCTCCAGATTCTGGAACACAATGGGTTGGGGTTTCTGCGCATGGTTTTGAAGAGGAACCGAGGAAACGCTGTTGTCTTTCTGATTTTCTCCACCAAATAGCATGGCCAGCCTCTGCTGCTGAAGCTTCCAGTGCAGGTCTTGGTTGATAGTACTCAGAGACTCGATAGAAGATGCAAGACCGCTGTGAACGTTCATGGAGCTGCTTGTGTTCTGAAGTAGTACTGCAGCAGCACTAAAACCACCACCGCCACCATTTATAGAAGAAAGCGGATAATTAAAACTCATCAGAGAATTATTGGAGTTTGGAGAGGGATCGAGGGTAAAAGGAGTGGCTACAGTTCCAGAAGCAGCCGGAAAATTACCCGAAACGTCTCCAAACGAAGAAAACTGGTTGTAAATAGCTGTTGTTGGAGTGTGAAGCCTGGGGAATGGTAGCCCACCAAGATGAAAATCCATGGCTGGGGATAGACCATGGAAGAACTTCAATCCTCCGATCTCAGATGAGCTCGAGTCTTTGGAATCTTCAGAGAGCCTCGAAGATGACTTCACCTTCTTGTTTTTCCGGCAACCTCCACCGATGGGAACGCTGCGCAAAGCCCCACCTTTTGTCCAGTACCTTCTACAAGTTTTGCAGAAATGCCTTGGCTGCGTGAGACTGTAGTTGTTGTAGTAGCAGAATTTGGTGTTAGGCGAGTCACATCGTGGGCACTTTAGGCCGTGCTCTGGTGGCCTTGCCGACGCAGTTTTTCTGCTGCCGGAGCCTTGGTTGTCATCTTCCGTAACCGGCTTTTCCGGAATGTTATCCGGCGACATCATTGCTACCGAGAGAGAGAGAGAGAGAGAGAGAGAGAGATGTGGGGGCAATAAGAAGTGGGTGTTGTGGGAGATGGTCAGTTTCCTTTTGCAGAGGCAAAGATACTCAATTAATCAATGGTTTCATGCACGGGGTTGAGAAAATGGAGGGAGAGATGTTGATGGATGGGTACCTGTGATCTTCATCAAAGAGATCGATCGAGGGGAGTGGGATTTTACAAAAGTAATCTTTAAATAGCAGGAGGGTTTACAAAAGTAATAGCTAGTATACGAAATGAAATGAGAGAGAGAGAGAGAGAGAGAGAGAGAGAGAGGTGCAGATGTCACCAGAAAAAAGTCGAAATATATACTAACGACAGAGTAAGCTAGGGAGAGAAGCTTGACCATCTGAAACTGAAGGACTGGCAGAGAGAGAGATCCACATGAACTACAAGCAAACGATTGGATAGAAATAGTTGATTAGTTGTCCATGGTCGATGATTATCAGAACTGTTGCTGATCATCATGAGTACTGTTAAATCATATCTGAGAGCGGAATACATGGCATGGCTACCTAGCTAAATTCCAACCTCTCTAAATATATATATATAGGAATTTCAGATTAGATTTTTCTTCATTATTACTATAATTAATTTCAACCAATTCTTCATTTAATTATGCATTGAATGTTTATGTGCTTAGAGGGAAAAAAAAAAAAAAAATCTACAAAATTGAAGAAATGGGCAGCTAACCGATCGGCCTTTTAATTAATTATCGTTCATAGGATAACCCTTTTGACCTTATCAAAAAAAGGATAACCCTTTTGCTAATGAACAATTTAGAGGGAGAAATTATATTCTTAAATCCCCCTTTATTTTACAAATGATTATATAGGGATAGATATTATTAAGTAAAACTAGAAGCCATTTAACTTAAAATTAAATAATTACTAAAATTCAATGACTCGTGAATCAAATGGCTACTCTAAAAGTCTTGAAAGATATATAGGCTTCATCAATTAATGTTTATGCTCATGCATTAATCACGATTAAATCATGCATGATTAATATTTTAAAATATTTTTTAAAAAAAGAAAAATAATTACAATAGTATTGAAAAATAATTTCTAAATTACTAAGTGAAAAAGAAATTAAAAAAAAAAAGAGCGGGATCCCTATCATTTTTCATATATATATATATATATATATATAAATATTTTTCTTTTCGAAATTTTTAAGTAAGAGAGAAAATGACACATGATATAAGATTTACGACATTGATTGCCACCTGTATAAACGTTTATACTGACAATAATAAATGTTATAATTAGGATCTATTTTATGTGACGCCTTCTCTTTCAATTGAGACCCCTAATTATAAGTTGGGAGGTGATTTAAGAAAACTTCATATATATATATATATATATAGAATATTGCTAAAAGATATATTTAACTGTGAGTTAATGTGAGAGTATAAAGATATAAGTGCAATCAGAGAGCAGCAATGACAAAAGCACTAGGAGCAGGCCGGACGACTAGCAAGGTTCAGTAGCATAAAGTTGGCGAGACAGCAGCATTTATGCATGCAGCACCGCAACAGTGGGCCTCTGCCGACTCTTGCAGCAGCTTTGTCCCTCCCTTCCCATGTAATGTCCTTCTCACTCTAATTAATCCACTTTATCTAATTAACAGCTTATAATCATATAATTAATAACCCATAATTAAGGCCGACTATGAATCAAGAGCTTCCTTCTCGGGGTACTACTCAATTATGATATATAATATATGGTCCTGCTTGCTTGCTAGCTAAATTAATGGTCCATCGGCCATTTGGTTTCAGATCGACCACTCGTTTTGGAGGCATGCAGTACTCCGATCGAGTACGTACAACTCGATGATCAGTACTCGACGATGGTACTCATATCAAATAGTACTATTTGGCCTAATGTCAGATCATTACAAGAAAATGACTTTTTGTATTACTTAAATTAGATGTAAAAAATACAAAATAATTGCAAAAAAAACTTTGGCAACAATTTTATATTTTTTTACATCCAATTTAAGTGACGTAAAAAGCTATTTTTCTTATAATGGATGGAGAATACATTGATATATAAGGAGAGTTTTGGTCCACCAATGTGCACCTGAATAGCTTCATGTACATACATATGAACCAATTATATCAACAAATTAAGCTATGAAGTACCACTCAAATTTTGTGAAATTAGAACTTTTGATGAGACTTTTGGTAAAGAGTTCCCTAAAAATTTAAATGCTTATAAGTTTTTAGTACTTTATGAATTTAGATCGATACCCATATTTGAATCAATCGATTTAACATAGGTGGTAGTGAGAATTAAAGAGAGAGGAGTAGGATTAACTTATGTATATATAATGGTGCATACTACACAATCAGGTCTCGTTTGTTTTCAAAAGTCATCTCAACTCATCTAATTTAATCATTACAACTTTATCAAATTTTCAAATAAAATATAATAAACAATTCAATTTTTTAAATTTTAAAATAAAAATATGATTAAAAAATTATATTCTAATAATATTTTTATTCGACTTTCATCTCATGACTCTTCTCATCTCAACTCACTATCCAAACCAGGTCTAAACGTGAACATTGGATAATCGATAAAGGAATACTGATATATATAAACTTTCATCGCAAGCAAATGACACAATATCCGGCCAGGGCCGGTGATTAATGAACTTTCTAACATTGTTGTGACTTTCATCTTCCAATACTCATGAATGCTTACGCCATGTTTAGTTATAATAAGTTTTGCGAATATTTGAAATTCGTTTAGATGTAAACTGTTTTGGAAAATATAAGAAGATTTTGAATACTTTTTTACAGTAGATTAGTTTTATGTTGGGATTTGTGAAAGTTAATATGTAGTGTTGAATATTGGAATATAATTTTGTAAGAGCATCCTTAATAGATTACCCAAATGCTAAATCCATCCCTTATTTAGTTATTAGATCCTAAAATACCATCACAATAGATTAGTCAAAATCCAAATATTTAGACTTTAGCAACAGTAAACACCAAATTTATTTTCAAATTTGCGTGCTACTGTAGCTTCATCAAATGTTTATTTTATCCATTATTTCTCTCTCTTTATCATTCCCATTATCATTCCACTCAACTGATCCAACAATTGTTTTCATGGAAAATCCACTGCATACAACTTAATAAAATAAATAATAAAATGGTAAAAAATGATAATATAAAATAAATTAATATAAAGTTAAAAATATTACATATTTTTTAATTATTAATTATTTTATTACTATATAATAAATAAATGATAATTCAATATGGAGATTTGATGTGAATAGTCAAAGTGAAATTTATCTTATATTATTTTATTATTATATAATGAAAAAAATAGCTATTCCAATGTGAGACTTATATGAATGGAATAAACAAAAGTCAAAATTTATCTAACATTCATAAAAAATGTCCTTTAGCTTTGACTAATCCATTGAGGATGTTTTGATCAATAACTTTTGTTTTGATATTTGTAAAAGTGGTTTTTATCTTTGTGTCCAATCCGTAACAATTGTAGGGCTGAGCATAGACTTTGTTGGAGTTGGTATTTAGGAAATCCGATTTCGACTCCAATTTAATCATAGTTTGAATCCAAACTCCGACTTACTCAGAATCCAATTTGAATTTGTTAAAACGGATCAGAGTTGGTGCAGAGAAAGACTTGGGCTTTTATTTGGCCCACATATTTTTAACCCACATTTTTAAACTTGTGTTGGGCTTCATATTTAGCCAATTTTCAAACAAGACTTCACATATTAATAGATTATTTTTGTGGGCAAGTTTCAAGTTTACCAAAGAAAATAAAAATAAAAAACCAATTTTAGTTATGCAAAAATAATAAAGATAACTAAAAGCATTTCATATATATGCTATGCAAACCTGAAAAATCAAAAAAGAAATTTAAATATACCACTATATTAGAATCTAGATAATAGATTCATAATCTTACAATATATACATTATACATGGTACATACATAACTCAGTCGTGGCTAGTCAAGTTTTATCTACCCTAACATTTGTAATATGTATAATAGTGATACACTATGACGTGTAGTGTGTACATATACTAGATTAGTCTATTAATATTATTTTTAAATAATTATCACATATTGGTAGAGTATTCAATATAACTATATAAGTTATACACTTTCAATATGAATATATATATGATCACTCTATAATATACATATATTTATAATTTATTTATACTAATTTCGGAGTCGGAGGTATAGGTTGGAGGTAGATTTCAGAATGGATTCAAAGCATCAAGTCCGAGTTGGAGTTGGTCAGGAATTAGCTTCAACTTCGATTAGGTTGATACTGAAAACTCAAAGTCCGACTCCGATGTCGATGCGGAGTCGGTGTTAGAATTAGATAATCCGATTTTTGCACAGCCCGATTCAATTGAATAAAAAGTTGAAATTGTGTATTTAATTTGTATCTTTGTGTATGGTTTGAGATTTTGAAATTAATTTATTGAAAATCAGAACAAAATTTTAGAAAGATCTTGTAACGAAACATGGTCATTTTGAAGAGCCATGAAAAATGCATATTTTGAGTTAGATCATGCATGTATCTGAGTATCATAATCATCACTAACATTCAGCAACTGAAGCCTACTCAGAATGCCGCCCACCCAAACAAGGCTTGCAGGCATTGCTGACCAAAAACGTTCCTGAGTGCCATAAAATTGCCATTTTTGGGCTACAAGTATAGTTTGTTGATCTAGCTAGACAATATCCATATCACACCTGAGTGAGAGAGAGAGAGATATATATATATATATATATATATGCTGGATTATACTTCCAATGAGAGGTAGCAAAGGTAAAACGAAAACCATATATATAGTGACATAAAAACCAATACTTCTACCAAGCGTTACAACTCACGGGTCTCCCCCATGTCAGTCTCAACTCTAGTACTACATCTTCCGTTTTGCCCTTATTTTTACTAACAGTAGAACAAATATTATTTTTCCCATGAGGGAACAGTGGTCGAAATAATTAAGTAAATTTATGCCGAATAATAATTTACCCACCAAAATATTATTTCATGGAAAAAGCTATCTTTTTGCCACGACACACCATTGAGGCAATAACTGTTTTATTTCGTTGCAAATTCTGTTACCAACCAAACTATTGTGGTGACAAATAGGCCATTTATCCATGGAACCAATAGTCGGAAAAACTTATTATTCATGAGCTGTTTTGTTGCAACTTTGGTGGCATAAAGTTTTTTTCCACTTAATACATCTTGACAAAAGTTGGTTTTTGGATGATTACTTTTGGTGACAATTATGCTTCCCAACCTTGACATTTGTTGAAAAAACTTGTTTCCCACTAACTTGTATAGTTGGAAGTACGTATTTTCCGTGATACTTATTCATAGCCAAATTCGTTTATCTATGTATTGTTTTCGTGCCAAAAGAAATGAGAGACTTGTTTTCGTATAAGCTAGCCTCTCCAATGCCAATAATTAGTCAAAATCTTGCTTGGAAAGTTTGACCCGGTGTGTGGTGGCCGCTAAACTAGGAATCCTTTTTTTTTTTTTTTTAATGTACCATGACACGTTTATGTAAAATAAAAAAAATAGAAAATTATAAAAACATAACTACATATATATATATAGAAAATTATATCTCAATAATTTGTTACATATGTCTAGAAATAAAACTCTAAAACAAAACTTAATATATGTAACATATTTATGACGATGATATTTCATAGAATAATATTCATTCATCATTATTTTTATAATAAAATATTTAGAATTTATTTTCATTCTTTTTTTTTAACGTGACACATTTATGTAAAATAAAAAAATTA
The DNA here is from genome assembly GCF_018687715.1 of Carya illinoinensis. Taxonomy (NCBI): domain Eukaryota; kingdom Viridiplantae; phylum Streptophyta; class Magnoliopsida; order Fagales; family Juglandaceae; genus Carya; species Carya illinoinensis. The sequence goes on from NC_056759.1 coordinate 30,108,138, forward strand.
TAAAATTATAAAAACATAACTACATAGAAAATTATATCTCAATAATTTGTTACATATGCCTACAAATAAAACTCTAAAACAAAAATTAATATATGTAATAGATTTATGACGATAATATTTAATATTCATCAATTATTATTTTTGTAAAAAAATATTTAAAATTTATTTTCTTTATAGAAATTATTAAGCTGCGATATTTTAGAAAGCCATCTTTCAATATTCTAGTATGCAATGGCTAACCAAAAAATTGACTTTAGGGGACCGTATTGATCTATACGATAACGACTATGCTTGTATAGATGCACATATTTGTGTGTTTGTATATATATTATACACTTTGTTGTTTATAATTATAAAAAATATATTATACAAGTAATTTTATTTCATATTCCTTCAATTTATAATAAACATTATTTTTTTTATCGAACTTGATAACTGATCATATTAAAATCATTACAAAAAAAAAAAAGATTTTTGTAACCAACTTATTGCAACCAAAAGACTATTCGCAACCATAGCTGCTAATAATGCTCGAGATGGACCAAGGAGGCCAGTTGCTGATTGGCCTCGGACAGTTCCACAAGCTCCTCACTAACCACAGCTGCTATCTGGTCGGTAGCTTGCAAGTCAATAACAATACACATAAGCAAAAAGAGAGCAAAAAAAGGGGGCGGGGGGGGCATTCAAAAGTCTGATGCATGGTAAGGGAGGAGTGCACAGGACTATACTTGAGCAAAGGTAGGCTACAGCTTTCGAGCTGTCCGTTTGGTGGTAGTAGCTTGGGCCTTCTCAAGCTCCGATTCTAGACTCTGGCCCGCCCCAGTTTCAGTTGTATGGGAAGAGCTGGTAGGGCCCAGGGGTAGAGAGTGGCCCGACCTTGATGCCCCTATCTCCTTTTCGCTAACAACCCCGCCAGAACTGCCTAGGTGGCTCGATGGTGGGGCTCGGGAAGATGGCCCCCTAGGGGAATCACGACGAACGTCCGGCTCTGGCTCCTCAGGATCGTCGTTGTCACTCAACACGACGATGTGAGGAGAGGAGTGGGGAACCTCTTCATCCTGACGGGATTCAGATGAAGAAGAGGGGCGAGGGGGGCTTCTTGGTGCATCCTCCTCACTTCCCTCGGGAGTTTGTTCTCTTTCTTTGTCTCTCCTCTTCACATTCGACTCTCCTCCTCCTTGTCCTCTTCTTCTTCCTCCTCTTCCTTCACCTCCTCTCCCGTTACTTCGGCCAATCTCCTGCCAGAAGCAAGAGGATCACTGGGAGAGGTGTGCGACTCCCGTCCCGTCACTATACCTCCTCGAGCACGTTCCTCCCTCAGGGTGTCCTCGAAAGACTCAAACTCCCCCACCTCGCTTGGATTGTGCGAAGGGAAATGCACAAAAGAGTCGAGGAAGGCGGCCTCAAAGATCGAATCATCCTCTTCTTCGAGGATGGGAAGTGGTAGCTTGACAGGGGCAAGGCGAGGGCCCACGGAAGAGGAGGGACCAGCAATTGGACGAGGGGCAGTCGAGGAGGAAGCACCAGCAGCAGCACTCAACCTGTCAGGGAATGACGTCCCCCTCCCCCATGTGGAAGAAGGAGGGGCCCAGACACAAGAGGGCTCGACTTGTTCTCCCCCACTAGGAGAATGCTCCCGGGAACCAGCCCCACTCGAAGGCTTGTGAAGGGAGTCATGGCGTGCCTTCGACCGCTTGGCTTCATGTTGGGATGGGTCCACCGCCCTCTTTTGCTGTCTGGGGGAATAGTTGGGCGTTCGGTAGAACTCTAAAATACTACTATCGGAGAGGGCTACGTCGGTGTTCGATTCGTACTCGTAAGCTCGAGCTCATTTAATGGCCTTGGCGACATGGGCCTCCTCCTCGAAAGTTAGCCTGATCTCCAAACTTTGCATAGAAGGGAGGAGCCCCCAGTTTACTTGGATGGGAAGCTCCTCTTGAGCTAGTTCTTCCCTTGGGAACTCCCAGCCCGAACACGAAATGAAGAACTTCTTAGTGTGGTCTTTAACACTCGAATGGCGAGACTCCAGTGTAGCGATCCTTTGGCCTGTGACCCTGGCTTGAAACTCGTATAGGTTTCCCAGGCGACGATTGATACGATACACCGATAAGAATTCCCGAGCCGTCAGGTCAGGATGAACATCGCCTACTCAGAAAGGGTCTTCCTGGCAATGATACAGCTCGAAATCAGCAACCCCCAACCATTGGGAATGAGCTGGGCGGGAGCCAACTCCAAATAGTGGAGAACCTCCTGAGCGGGGTGACAGAATGGGAGACGGACTCCACTGATGAACATCCTGGGGTAGTGGGCCACCCGAGATACTAGCCTGTTTGAGGACACTGCATGTTCTTGCGATCGAGGGATCTCCAGAACGACTGAATGAGAGATGTTGAATTGAATCTAGAAGGCATGAAGGTCCCCGCCGGTCACCAATGAAATCCAGCGTCGACTGTTGTAGGAATGGCCAGAGATGCTAGTGGAAGTTTTCGAAGCCCTGTGAATGAAGAAAAGAAGAATGACGCAATGGAAATAGGGAAAGTGAGAGAAGGGAAGAAGCCTTACGAACAAAAGGGAGAAAGGCACCGGAGAAAGCACTAGGGTGGAAGGGGCCCTAGGGAAAGAGTTGCAGAAATGCGAAGGGAGGAAGCAGAGGGAGAGGTTTAAATAGCTAAGAGCACTTGAGCAGGGTGCAGGAAACGAAGCGGCACTGTTATAACTGGCGTCACCCAATCGGCATGAGTAGCAGAAGAGGTGTCTGGCATGTGAGGGGCACGAGACAGTGAGATCTTGAGAAGACCAGCAGACGAGCAGCCGACCAGTCCTATTAACTGCCGTTAAGTATGGGCCATGTGGGAAATAAGGAGATGCACACCTAGCGTGAGACAGGTGGCACTGGAGCTGGACCAACGGGAAAGTTTTAAAGATAATAAGGTAGGGGGAAAGACATGTGGCACCATGGACCAATCACTGCCAAGGAAAGGGAAACTGAGCCGTCGACCTACTGTTGAAAGGATCAGAAGCTTAAGGGGTACGCCTCCTAGCCCAACAGAAGTGTCAGAGTACTAGAGGGGAAGCACCTAACTTGGAAATCCCACCACTTACCATGGTGAGAATTCATGGGGTAATGTGAGAGGGCGGGCCCTAGGCCTAGCAGCCCAGCCCAGAAACTCCAAGTAACACCAAGCTAGGAAGAATAAGAGAGCCCGTGGCAGTCTAGGGTGGGGGCCCAACCAACAGGATGCTGAGAGATCAGGAGAGGAAGGATGCGGCCCGTCCCAGCAACTCCCCCTGCCCCACGAAAGGGGTCCCAGGTCATGTCTCATAGTTAGCTAAGAGGCTTGTTACAAGCCTAGGCCACTCAAGGCCATCACAGAGATTTGGAACCAATCAGGGTCACATTGGGTAGGAAACCTTGTGGCGCGCCGATGGTCAGACATTCCCGGTCATGGGCATCCTTGACAGAGACACATTGCATTTAAGGCATACCAGAAGACACAAGCACGCAATGGCGCACCTTTGAGACAACACGACCTCGGTATGGCACTGCACCGCATGATCCGGGGTATGGTGAGTTTGACTCGGACGCGATTTGGCATCCCATGATCCCACTTGATGTCAGAGCTCGAGCTAGGTATAAATACCCCAACCTCATCCACAAAAAAAGTATTGGATACTCTTTCATTATTAACATACTTAGAATTCTCAACTAACTTTGGCATCGGAGGACTCACGGGCTCAACCCGAGTCTTCTCTTCTTTCATCTTGCAGGTTCCGTAGTGTGGGCCCCATGGAACTGCTCAGGCCATGAAACATGACAAAACATGACATCAATAGTCTATTACTTACTTTTGAAGTTCATTTCAATCCTTTTGAATTATCCACTTGTTCTCGATATTTTCCTCTATTTTTGAGTTCTAGCTCCTTCCACAACTTGTTTTCTCTTTTCACGAGTTTTCCCTTTTTCTTCATCAATATCTGACTATCTAAAGTAATTGTAGTATGGTTTCCCATGTATAAAACAATTTCATAAGGAAGTTTAACATTTCTTAATCTAATTTTGACGAGTAAAAAATGGTTGTCCTAGATTTCTTCGAGTCATATTTTAAGTGGTGCTTCTAAACCACTTCTAAAAATTGGAGCATGATCTTAGTTTGATCAACCAAATACGATGAAGAATGCATTGACGATATTACCAATTTCTAACAAGAAGTAAATTTTGGGTGATATGTATCTTTGTATACACACACATACCTTTCTATGATGTTGTAACAAGAAACAAGTTTGTTTTGAACATACACATACTTAATGCATCAAAACAATTCATTCAACCTTATTTAAAATTAAAAAATAAAATTGGCAGGGGTCCTGGTTGAGTTTTCCCAACCCAAACATGATCTTTTTCAAAATAAATCCAATAGATCGAACTCACAAACTCTTAACTTCAAAGTTCCTCACTAACTTAACAATGAAAAAGCAAACAAGCTCAAAATTCATTAAAAAAATCCTTGGTTGCCGAGAAAATCACAACCTAAACAAAATGTATCAAATGATCGACTAAGATCACAACCCAGAATCAATAAATTTGCAAAATAAACAAAACAATTAGGCATACAAGATGAACTCGAAACTTGAGGATAGCCACAAGAGGGAGTTGCCATATGGAGCTCGTGAGACCGAGTAGTGCTACTATGTCCCCTCAATTTTCCTAGTTGGTGTGCCCCTAATGCAAATTGCACTTTTCTTTTCTTTTTTTTTTTCTTTTTATTTCAAGCATTTTTAAAACATGTTTAAATATTTTTAGAAAATTAAAAAAAATACCAATACACTAATAGTCACTTTCTTAATCAGTAAACAATTTTTTTTTTTTAAAAGAAATTAAATGAATCAGCGGTCAAAATGAGGGAGCAAAATAAGCGAGCATTCTAGCATTATTCTTGGGGCCAAAGGGAAGTAAATACTAAATATGATAGCATATTTTCTTTTTCTGAAAAAGAAGGATAGAGGTACTGTGCAGGCATCTAGTGTGTGTAGATTAGGTAAATCAATTTCTCGTTTGTTTTTAGAGATGAGATGAGATGAGTTGAGAACACTATATAGTTCATGACCTATCGCTAGAGCAATATGATTGTCGATTACTTGAAATTTGTAAGATTTTGTATGTAGTTTATGGTAAGTTTATGAGTTTCCTATATACAAAAGTTTTTTTTTTTCCTGACTGATCACTACCGGTTTGTAGCTATTGATCATGCAACTTGGAATTTTGTTTTTAAGAATTTTTTGTAACTTATTAGATTTGAAATTTTTTGTTCCGGGTGGTCTTAAATTTTTGGTTCGCATATGGAAAATGCTATCTATACTTACATAATAATATGTGCTGACGTGTTGATCTACTGAAAATTATAAAATCTAAAATTTAAGTACATCTGGCATTACTCTTCGCATATTAACGCTATATTACAAAAAAAAAAAAAAACTAGTAAAAAATAAATGAAAAAATAACTATTTACATCTCATGTCATATAAGAACAACCCGGTTTATTACACTATAATAGAGATTTAAGAAGACGGAAAAGTAAAATAATTTCTTATTCTACAATGATCAATTGTGCTGCAAGAAGGACAACATATTGCATGGCAACTAGAGATAAAAGCAAAGGAGTGAGTAATTAAACAAACTCATTGGAATGTCAAATACAAGAAAACAAAGACATGCAGATCATCAAGGTAGTCTTCAATGGTTGGTAGAACCAAGGTGTTTCCAGCGTTAATGACAAATCGATATCTAACATCACCTTGTTAAGGTAGTCTATTGGAATAACCTAAATGTCTGCTGTGATTTAATGTTTTGCAGCAAAATCTATCATCTCTTAAATTTCCTTCAATCCTTTAGTGGCACTCCCCACAACCATTTTCCTTCCTGTTAAAACAAATTTTATTAACTCTATAGCTACAGATGAACAAGCTGATGGAATTCCAAGTTATAACATAGGAAAAGTAAGTGGTTGACCTATAAGGAAATTACCCATAAGCAAAGGAAAGATTGGTAACTCAAGCGACTTTGCTGGTGCACCGGCCAATATAACAAGCTTTCGATGAGATTATAACAGACCAATTAAAGGCAGAATGGAATGTAATACTATATCTAGTATACAATCAAACGTGCCCAGCCGTCCCCCCGAAACGACATCATTTTGGCCCCTTTAGTAAAACCCTAAATCCCTGCCCTCCCTTTCTCTCTCTTCTCCTCTCTCTCTTCCTCCTCGCATTGTCTCCTTTTCCCTTCAGTGACCCTCCTACCAGCCTGTCAGCTCTGCACACGGCCATTGCGCACCCATATGTTCTCGCCACAAGTCGTTGACCTCAGTCCTTCCTTTGCCACCTCTGACCACCGCACATCTCTCCATTTCGAGCCCTACCCCTACCCCCAATCATATCTCCTTCACCCTCCGACAGTCACTCTCACAGACTGTCTCGGCCCTGCCTCTCTCTCTCTCTATCCTTCATTCTCTGTTTCCCTCGGTTAATGCTCCTTTGTCTCCGCCAAATGTAGGAACACACACCACCCGTAGATCCTCCTACCACCACCCACTCTCCTCCCATCTCTTGGTTTCACCTCTCGTAGATCCTTCTCAATCTCTCTTTCTCTCATTTAGGGTTTCTGCTACTGCCATTTGCCACTCTGACACAATCGTAGATCCTCACCTCTAGAGAACCCATTAACCACCACTCCACCCACACTCTTTCTTTTCCATCCTTAAAAGGGCTAGGTCACTCCATCGTGCTGCAGCACCCACAGTGGGCTCCCCTCTCTCTCTCTCTCTCTCTACCTCAGTTATCCCTCAGTTCTCCCTCATCTATTTCTTGTGCATTCTTTCTCTCCCTTTTACCCCTTCTATTTCGACTCCGCCGTGGGCACTAGATCTCCTTCACCTTTGTCTCACTTTTCCCTTGCCTCAAACACCCCTCCTATCTTTGTGAGCCACTACTGTGACTCTAGCCTACCACCACCGCCTCTATTGTCCCCAGCCTCCCCTCCCTATCCCTCTGTCCTCATCGCTCTATGCCCTTCTAGCTGTATCTCTCTAACCCTTAGTCCTCTCCCATTGAAGATATAGATCATTGGCCACTCTGCCTCAGTAATCCCTCCCTCTAGGCTTTTGTCTCAACCGCATGAACATAACATAGGTTCAGAATCATAGTTGTTACTTTTCAAAGTAACAAGTCAATTTTCATGATCCACCCGAATTCTCAGTTCCATCATTCAGCAATACCATCGCCATGTGACCACTGGGTCACTTGTTGGTAGTAGCTCCCTCGACCAGCTGTAGAACTCAAGACGCTTTGATCATTTAGAAAGTTTTCCACGAAGTTGTAAGTGGTCCTCAGTACTAACCTTGAAAATAAAGGTTGATGGAAATTATAAAATTGTGATTTTTGTAGTCTAGTTATGATTATATGTGGTGGCTGAGGGCCTCTGTGAAGAGTTGGGATTGAAATGGTAGTTTGCTTGTAATTCTGTGAGGTGGCTGAGGGCCCCTACAAAGTGTTGGGATTAAATTTGCTATTTAAATTAGTGTGTTTTTCATAATAAATATTTTTGTTGTTATGTCATTCCTCATGCATTAGCTGCTACATTTTTTGATGCAGTATAATTGACACATGTTTATGATAATGTTTCCATTGAGCTCTAATTTGTGTAAGTTGAAATTTGTAAAATTGTTGGATTTGGTGTGAAATGGGTGTGTGTGTACCCCGATCCCAAGTCAAGATGAGGCATTATCTCGATGGACCTCTTTTGGTCACTCAAGAGTGTACAAAATTGAGTGATGTCCCCTAGGTTGTCATCGAGTGACAATAGGCTCGGACGAGACGGTAACACTCTAGTGTAGACATCGTTGCTTGTCTACTGATGGAGGCTAGAGGATGCTTGGTCAAGAATGTGCCATTCACGGAACTAATATCATTTGTTATGAAGTCACACGCATGGTCTGATGAAGGGGTATAATTGTAACGTTAACTTTCTTAACGGGTCATAACGGATTATAACGTGTCAAACGGGTTGAATCGTTATCAACCCGTTAAACAATCGTGTCTTAATGAGTCAACCTGTTTTGACCCAGACTCGTTAAGACTAAACTCAAACCTGCTATAATCGTGTTGTGTTTGTGTTGGGTTAACGGGTCATGCCACATATTGCCACTCCTAGGGGAGACCATGGTGTATACCTTAATAAAACATATGAGTTTAAAAAACAAAACGTAACTTTTAGGGGTGTGTAATGTCTTGTGTGATTGATTGGTGCATTATTGAGTTTGATAAATTGCAAAATGTCAAGCATTATATTTTCTCGATATTTCTTTGTTTACATGATTTTTCGTTTAGACTTGTATATATTTCGAGCATTAATCTTATTTTTCACTTGTTGAAATTTTGTGAAATCTTACCGTAACAGTTCTACCTACGGTTCTATAGAATTTGATACAGAAGATGTGTACGTGTATAGAGGTCTAGCTTTGCCTAAGGTGTGGATATTGGAACTAATTCCCATATGTATTAAGTGTTATTTTGGGCTTTAGATTATTTATGGATGAATGCAATATTCTTTTGCTTATGGTTTCAAGACTTGTGGCTTATGGATATTAGGATTGTGATGTATTTAAATTTTCTATTACTGCTAGATTTTAATGACTACCCTTCTTTTGCTGCCAATTAAATGTACACATTTATCAACATACGAGCACACACACCATGTTTCACATTGTGTGAAGGGTGTATGACCCAAGTGGCTAACATCCCGGCTGTTGCCAAATCACAAGTGATGAGGGCCGGGGCACAACACAAATCACGTGTACTCATTTTTAAAAAAGTGAACAAATTTGATATCCACATAAAAAATTCATTTTTAATAGTGGATTCAACTATATTTTAAAGAGTGTATGAGAGACTTGTATTTTCTGTAACTCTATCGAACATTACTCTTAATTATATATTACATTTGGAATTTGTTGTTCTGGGTGGTCTCAAATATGGATTCGCATGGTGGATGTATAAATTACGGCATGTATACTTGTTTAATGAGTACTCAAGGTACTCAGCATATTAAACAGGAGGCAACGCCTTATTACATAAACAATGGAGTAAAAAACAAATGAAAAAATAACTATGTAAATCTTGTATAAGAACAACCAGATTTATTACACTGTAATAGAAGTTTAAGAACTAGAGAAAGAAATAAGAAAATGCTTTCTTATCCCACGATGATTATTGCAAGAAGGACAACAACGTTTTGGCAGCTAGAGATAGAATCAAAAGAGTGAACATTTAAACAAACTCATTGAAACAAATACAAGAAAACGAAGACATGCATATCGTTAAGGCCAGTATTCTTCAATGGTTGGTAGAAGCCAAGCTATTTCCAATGTCAATGACAAATCGATATCTTACATCACCCTTAACAAGACGCTCCATTGCCTTGTTAAGGTAGTCTATTGGAATAAGCTCAATATCTGCTGTGATGTTATGTTTTGCAGCAAAATCTATCATCTCTTGAGTTTCCTTCAATCCTCCGGTGGCACTCCCCGCAACCATTTTCCTTCCTGTTAAAACAATTGTTATTAGCTCCATAGCTATAGATGAAAAGTCTGATGGAATTTCAAGTTATAACATAGGGAAAAGTTAGCAGTTGACTGAAAAGGAAATTACCCATAAGCAGAGGAAAGACTGGTAGCTCAAGTGGCTTCTTTGGTGCACCCAACATAACAAACTTTCCATGAGACTTTAATAGACCAATTAAGGGCATAATGGAATGCACAGCAGATACTGTATCCAGTATACCATCAAACGTGCCCTGTGCAGCCTGTACAAATTTAATATTTTTAACAATCGCTCTCTAATATTATCAGACCATCAAGAGGATTAGAAGTAGAGAAAAATGTTGTTAGCTAACACTCACCTGCATTTGTTCTTGGTCACGACTATGTAAGAAGGAGTCAGCACCAAGATGCTCCAGAGCTTCATCCTTCTTGCTAGTGGAGGTACTAATTACAGTCACTTTTGCTCCAAAAGCCTTGGCAAATTTAACACCCACATGACCAAGTCCACCTAGGCCAACAATCCCAATGTGTTTACCCGGCTCCGCTAACCCATAATATTTCAAAGGACTGTAAAGTGTTATCCCAGCACAAAGAAGGGGAGCACTAGCATCGAGTGGTAAGTTTTTAGGGAATCGAAGGATGTAGCGCTCATTAGCTACCATGGTGTCTGAGAAGCCTCCGTATGTAATTGTGCCATCGTGATAAATGTCATCATATGTCAGTATCGTTTGGGGACAATAAATTCAAGGTCATTGTTGCAGTTCTCGCAGGAGTGGCATGCACCAACCATGCATCCCACTCCCACTTTGTCTCCCCCTTTTACTTTCTTCACCTCGTTCCCTACTTCTATCACTTCCCCAACAATTTCGTGCCTGCGATTAAAATGAAAGTTCAACGTTATTGCAGACTGCAATAGTTACTTTGTGTACCAAAAGATCTATTGATGTGTTTGTTGATCTTTTTTAGGCTACACAATCGCTTGTAATGAAATGGAAACTTACCCAGGAACAAGTGGGTATTTGGAACTACCCCACTCGTTTTTAATCTTGTGAAGGTCGGAGTGGCATATCCCACAATAAAGAACTTTGAACCTTACATCCTTGTCTCCGGTTGCCCTATAGATATACCATTTAAAGCACAAATTGAAAACCCAGAAGCATGAGAAAACAATATATAACGACAACCAATGAGAGACAATCACAATGCAGGGATCCTTTTCCTTGCTAGTTGACAAAAATTTGAAAGTAATAAACATTAATATATTTACTTTAAATGCTAAGAGAAGTAAACAGAAAGGAAGGAAAAACCGATCAAATAAGAATGAAATTAAGGTGGGGAGCAAGAGATCGAGATGGGACCTTCTGGAAAATTTGAAAGTTGAGAGAAGGCCAGAAGAATCTTTAGCTGCCCATCCAAAGGCCTTTACTGGGTGCTGTTCCTCCGGTGCTTTCGACATGTTTGTCTTTTTTAAACATGTACGTACTATAAAAACAACTAACAAATAGTAACAATAGAGTGAGAGTTTAAGCAAGAACAATGAGGGAGAGATATATGATAAGTATGGGCTGCGAATTGTGGAGGCCAGAAACAAGCGTTCGATGTATATGGATGGGTAGTGGTGGAGTATTGAATTGGGGTTGGGATGACGTATTGGGTGAGCAACCGGGGGAGATACGTGAGGTAATGGCTTATGTAATCTCTTTTAACTACTCTTTTCTTCGATACAGAGACGAGTGCATGGCTTAATTTGGCTGACGTACTCGATTACGTAATACCTAATGTCTCAGATAGGTGCTCTCAAGGGTCAAATACATGTGGGTCCGGTTTTGGATGGTTGTGGAAATCATTAAATGATTAAACTGTTCGGCAACTTCTGAACTATTTGGTTTCAGCTAAATTATGGGATGATACGATATTAAATGATTAAAAATTATTTATTATATTTTATTTATTAATTTATAATTTAATATTATATTATAGGATAATAAGATAATAATATAATATTATAAGATAATAAGTGAATGATAAAAAAATAGATGATTGTTGCCCAGATGACTAACACAAGAGGGGGGTGAATTGAGTTGTATTAAAAAAATAACAATTATAAATCAAATATATAATATAAAATATAAACAGAATATTAAATAGCAATAAATATAAAGAGTAAGGGTAAGAGAGAAACAAACTCAGTATGTTAACGAGGTTCGGCCCCACTGCCTACGTCCTCGCCTCAAGCTACCCCTTGAGGATTCCCAAATTCACTATTCAATCTCCTTCAGGTAGAGATAGAAACCTATTACACCTTTGAACAACACCGCTACAAAGGATCCGTGTAGAACACCCTCTACACTTACAATCACCTTACACGTGGTGATTCAACTATTTCCCGTGTAGAATACTTTTTACACGCACAAGAGTTATACACACCCTTTTTCTGATACAAAAACTGATAGTGGGTAGGTTATCAGAAAACACTCCTCAATGAGTGAAATAAGAACAATACAACGCAAACTATATCTCTCAAAATGAACAAGGATTAAGGCTCAATGCTTAGAGAAGAGAGAATGAAAGCTTTGAATGAATGTTGTATGCTCTGGATGTTGTGAATGTAAAGCTCTCAAATGATCTATTTATAGGCATATGAGACTTCATATTCAAATTTAAAAAGATTCACATGTCAAAGACAACATCATTCACTTTTTCAAAAAATTCAAATAAAAGGTTCTTCCTTTTCAATTGTCAAAGACAATATCATTCATTTTTCAAAAATTTCAAACCTAATCTTTTACTTTTGGCATATGACAAAAGGAGCACACTTTCCTTTTTCAAAAAATTCAAACCTAATCTTTTACTTTTTGCATATGACAAAAGGAGCACACTTTACTTTTCAAATATTTCAAACAAAATTATCTACCTTTTGTATAAGTCTAAAAAAGCATCAATCACTTTTGAAAATATTCAAATAAAACATGCACATGTGAAAGATGACAATCAATCATCTTTAATATTTTCAAAGTTCAACCCTTTAATCAAGGTATGCACATGTAAAAGATGACAATCAATCATCTTTCAAAATTTTCAAATTTAATTTTCAAAATATTCATGCACATGTGGAAAATGTATTTTAATGCTTTATGATAAAATATTAATTTTGAGCCTTAATCCTAATTTCGAATTTAAGAGATTTACAACATTATTCTATGACTTTAATGTGAACTTGTTCCCTTCTTGCTCATGCTTATTTATTTGATGTGCTTGACTCCATTGTGTAGACAACTTGAACTTGAGACTCCTTTATTCTTTGAATTCATTTGTTATTATCAAAATCTATGTGTAGATATATAATTACACAAAACTTGAAATCTTGGGTTCAACAATGATAAATAATTTTTTTTAACGCTATATATGATTATTAACTATGCTCATCAAATATGTCAATTCATATATTTTTATTTTTTTAATGGTTAAATAAATGATTAATAGTAAATTTTTATATATATTTTTTATTTTGTATTTTCGATTTTTGAAAATTTTTTATTGAAATGATTGGTTATGATCTAATTTAATAGACTTGGAGCTAAAGAACATTCAAGATTTTGAAGCAATAGGATCCGGTAAAATTAGAAAACAAATTGTCGACGTCGATCTGAGGTGGGGTAACTCATTAATTAATTAATGTCATTGTAGAGATTAGATGGGTTTGGTAAGGGGGTGACGGTGAGAACAATGCCTCGATGGTAAATTAAAAGTCTACTTGTGGAAGAATAAAAGGAAATGGGAGATTGGAATGAAATTTTGATCCGAAGCTAGGAGGAGGAGGAGGAGGAGGAGGAGGAGGAGCTGAAGTCAAGTTTGCCTGTAGTGTGAAGTTGTGAACGCAATAAAGGAGTTCGGGAATTAAAGGAAGAGAGAGAGGGGTCAGGTTTCAATTAATTAAATAATCTAGTGTAGCGTTCACTATGACTTTTGTGTGTGCTTGCTTAGGTGGAACACTTACATTGGATGAGGTTGATGGTTTAACAATAGACAAATTGTCGCAAAGCGGCCCTGTACATAATAATATGGAAAAATCTAATTACAAGTACAGTTGTGTATTAATATGTATATTAATTTAATGTGATTAATCAAAAAGTAAATTTTATTAAAAATAGTACTAATTTAAATTTTGAATATGAGAGAATTAGTATTGGTACACAGATTAGTGTACGACTTTATTTATACGTAACAAAACTCTAATAATATATGCTGATGGATTGATATATTGAAAACTATAAAATTTAAAATTTAAAAGTTGAATTTGAAAAGAAAACTAATAAAATAAGTATAGTATGTAAAATTATAAATATATGTGGTATTACTCTTCGCATATTAACCAAAGTTTTGAATACCGTTTTAGTGATCGTTTCTGTTAAGGCACTGGAATGAAATATTTCGATACGAGTACCATTTTAGAATAATCTATATATAATAAATTAATTATATATATAAATTATATTTCAAAATAATATCAATATAAGTTTTATAAAACTCAATAATACTTCTAAGTTCTTAATCCAATTGTTTAAAACAAATAATCACTCATTTTTATCACGAAAATAGGAATAGTGATTTGATTTTTAGTCCTTGAAAAAAGGGGATTAGAAAAAGTTAAAAAAATAGTCTTCCGATATTAGAATTGGTTTGAAAATTATGAAAAAAAATCAGAATTTTTACATTAATTACGAAAAGTCACTAATTTCTGCCGGTACTAGTACTGGCTGATACACCAAAAATAAGTCAGTATTTGACCTGGTACGAAATAGATGAATTTCCTGTACCGATTACTATTCTGATACGATAAATATCTACCATAGTACAATACAAAATTTAAAACTTTGATATTAATGCTATATTACAAAAACAAACTAGCAAAAAACAAACGAAAAAATAACTATTTACATCTCATGTCATGTAAGAACAACCCGGTTGATTGCACTATAATACAGATTTAAGAAGACGGAAAAGCAAAATAATTTCTTATTCCACGATAATCAATTATACTGCAAGAAGGACAAGGCGTTGTACGGCACTAGAGATAAAAGCAAAGGAGTGAATAATTAAACAAGTTTGCCCAATTGGTGTGACGCTGCAAATTGTTTTTAATTTTTATTCTTTATTTTAAATGTTTTTAACACTAATAGCCATTTCTTTAATCATTAACTAAAATAAATATTAAAAATAAAATACAATACATGAATAGTTAAATTGAGGGAACAAATTCAATTAACACTATCATTTTCCATTAAACAAACTCATTGGAACGTCAAATACAAAAAACCAAGACATGCACATCATCAAGTACTTACTCTTCAATGGTTGGTAGAAGCTAAGGTGTTTCCAACGTTAATGACAAATCGTTATCTAACATCACCTTGTTAAGGTAGTTTATTAGAATAACCTCAATGTCTACTCTGATGTTATGTGATGAACAAGTTGATGGAATTCTGAGTTATAACATAGGGAAAAGTAAGTGGTTGATCTAAAAGGAAATGACCCATAGGCAGAGGAAAGACTAGTAGCTCAAGCGGCTTTTCTGGTGAACCCAACATAACAAGCTTTCCATTAGACTTTAACATACCAATTAAGGGTAGAATGGAATAAGATACTATATTTAGTATATCATCAAACGTGCCCTACCCGTTCTCCCAAAACGGCATCGTTTTGGCTCCTTTAGTGAAACCCTAAATCCCTCTCTCTCTCTCTCTCTCTCTCTCTCTCTCTCTCTCTCTCTCTCTCTCTCTCTCTCTCTCCACACCGTCTCCCATTCACTCTAGTGACCCTCCCCCCCAACCCGTGAGCTTCACACACCACCACAGCACACCCATCTGTTCTCACCATGTGTCGTCGAGCTCAATCCCTCCTTTGCCACCTCTGACCATTGCACATCTCTCCATTCCTAGCCTCGCCTTGTATCACTCGATTATCTCTCCTTCACCCCCTGACGGTCACTCTCATAGATCATATTGGTCCCTCCCTCCTCTCCTAACTCTCACTATCTCTCTCTATCCCTCATCCTTTGTTTCCCACAGTTAGTGCTTCTTGGACGTCGCAATCCACCGAACACTAGAACACTCACCACCCATAGATCCTCTGACCGCCTCCCATTCTCCTCCCTCTCATCTCTTGGTCTCACCTCTCTTAGATCCATCTAATGTCTCTTTCTCTCATTTAGGGTTTCCGCCACTGCCATCCGCCACTTCGACACACTCATACACCATTGTAGATCCTCACCTCTAGCTTAGCCATTGACCACCACTAACACACCCACACTTTCTCTTTTCCATCCTCAAAAGGGATAGGTCACTCCGTCGTGGTGCACCACACATAGTGGGCTCCACTCCCTCTTGGCCTTAGTTATCCCTTAGTTCTCCCTCATCCATTTCTTATGCTCCCTTTCACCCTTTCTATTTTGACTCTGTTGTGGGCATCAAAGCTCCTTTGCCTCTTTCTCACTTTTCCCTTGCCTCAAACACTTTGCCCATCTTTTTGAGCCACTACTAGGGCTCTAAACTACCACCACTACCTCTGCTGTCACCAACCTCTCATCCCTGTCCCTCTCTGTCCTCATTGTTGTATGCCCCTCCAACTTTCTCTCTCTCTCTCTCTCTCTCTCTCTCTCTCTCTCTCTCTCTCTCTCTCCCTCTAAATCTTAGTCCTCTCCCTCTGAAGATATAGATCGTTGGCCACCCTGCCTTAGTCATCCCTCCCACCCAACTTTTGTTTCAATCGCTTGAACATAACATAGGTTAATAATCATAGATGTGGCTTTTCAAGGCAACATATCAGTTTTCATGATCTACCTGCATTCTCTATTCCACTATTCAACAACACCATTGCCCATGCAACCATTGGGTCACTTGTTGGTGGTAACTCTCACGACCAGCAGCAGAGCTCAGGATGCTTTGACCATTTAGAAAGTTTTCCGCCAAGCTGTAAGTGGTACTTATTACTAACTTTGAAAATAATTGTTGATGGAAACTATAAAATTGTGATTTGTGTAGTCTGGTCATGGTTCTATGTGGTGTTCGAGGGTCCCTATAAAGCGTTGGGATTGAATTTGTAGATTGGTTATGGTTCTGTGTGGTGGTCGAGGGCCTCTATGAAGCGTTGGGATTGAAATGGCAATTTGCTTGTGATTATGTGAGGTGGTCGATGGCCATTGTGAAGTGTGGGGATTGAATTTGCTATTTAAATTAGTGTGTTTTTCATAATAAATATTGTTGTTGTAATGTCATTCCTCATGCAATAACTGATGCATTTTATGATGCATTGTAATTGACACATGTTCATGATAATCTTTCCATTGAGTTCTGATTTTGTGTGTAAGTTGAAACTAGTAAAATTGTTGGATTTGGTGTCAAAAGATTTTGAGTGTTTGTGTATCACGATCCTGAGTTGTCGCCGAGCAGCAACTTGCTCGGGCAAGACAGTAACACTCTAAAGTAGATGGGTCACCAAAGTTTTGAATACGATAGAGTCTGGGAAGTGGAAGCTTAGGCGTCAATAGTGGATAACATGATCTAACTTTTGAGGTAATAATCCTTAAGATCCATAAGTGTTGTAGGATATGTATTTGAGGAGCAGGAGGCTTTGCCCTGCATTGGGATTTTAGACGTGATGTGTTATTGGGAGAACTTGTTATGGTCAATGCTAGAACCTATGTAAGTAGAGGTAGAGAATACTGACTCCATAAGTCCTTGGGGATTAATTTTAGTCATGTAAAGCAAATTTCTATAAGGGGGGAGGATGTGAAGCCTAACTAGCAACTAAGGCCCAAGTCGTTATAGGACTGGCAAGCCCACCACCAAAATGATGTTGTTTTGGTCCTCTGAAACCAACAAACCCTAATTTCCTCACCTTTCCCTTCTCTTCTCTCTCTCTCTCTGTTCCCACCATCTCCCATTCCTCTCCTCGTGACTAACAATGCCTCCCTCTCTAGCTCAATCTCCCATCCCTCACCTCTCTGTCCCTCAATCTCTCTCCCACCCTGTTTCTCTTTGCAATTTTTCATCTCCTAGTTTATTTTGCATCTAGTGTGCCGCTGCCACCCAAGTCCAACACCATGTCCCTACCTAGGTTGTCGCATAAATAGACCAACCACACAGAAGTCCTACCAAAACCAGAATAGCTCACATGTAGGGATGTAAAAATAAACCTAAAAATTGGAAAATCGGCTCGGACTGTTTGGTTCGGTCTGGCTTTCGACCGGTCTGGCTTTCGACCGGTTTGGTTCGGAATTGGTTCCTTCATTTTAAAAACCGGTCAAATATGGATCGGAATCAGTTTTTAGTTTTTCAATTCCGGACCAGACCGGTTTAGATATTATATATATTTTATTGATTTTTAATATTATATATAATATATTTTGTATTATATGTAATTTTTTTATATATAATATATATAATTATATATGAAATAATATATTATAATTTATAACATAACATTTTAATCTTAAACATGAATATTTATTTGATCATATGTTTTAAATATAAAATATATCTATTAAATACATTTTATTGCCTAATAAATTTTCAACATATTTTTTTTTTAATAAATGCATTAGTAATACTAATATAAATAATATATTAAAACTGAAAAGCTAGACCGAACCTGACCTGAACTGGTAAAACCGGAAGTATTGGTTTAAGGGATAACCGATGCGTAATTGGTTTTAAAAAATACACAACCGATATTACCAGTTTGATTCTAAATTTTGTCTAAAACTGGACTGGTTCACACCTCTACTGACATGCATATAAGTGTTCTCTTTTAAGACAAGTTTAACACGACTAAAACAAAATTTACGACTTCATCAACAAAATGCTAAATATTCATTAATGTTGCGCGTAGCCACGTCTTGAGAAATTTCGAACAAACCTCAAAGCATCGATCAATCATATCTTGGGGGATTTTCAAGGTGCTGTTGGGCTTCGTTATTGACATAAGATTATCACGAATTAGTATTTAATACCCTCTAAGAAGTTTAAGTAGACGTACGGAAAAACTCATATACCTTCTTATTCGACATTGATTAATTATACTTTAATTGTAAGGAGATCAAT
Organism: Carya illinoinensis; assembly: GCF_018687715.1. NCBI lineage: Eukaryota > Viridiplantae > Streptophyta > Magnoliopsida > Fagales > Juglandaceae > Carya > Carya illinoinensis. The sequence goes on from NC_056759.1 coordinate 30,126,832, forward strand.
AATCATGTTTTGCTCGAGAAGAATGGAACATTGAGTACTTGATGATACCAAGGCAAAAATTTGCGTTTGACGAGATTTCAATAGACAATTAAAGGCAAAATTGAATGCATAGCAGATATTGTATCTAGCATAGACATGCCCAGACCAGCAGTGCCTCCCTCCATTGCCCAATCTCCAATTCCTCTTCTCTCCTTTCCTCAAGCTCTCTTCTCCCGCTCGCAATCTCTCTCCCTCTCTGTTTCTCTTTGCAATTTTTCATCTCCCCGTTGGTTACACAACCAATGTTTTGTGAGCACCCACGCCCAACATCATGTCGCTGGTTAGATTGCCGTGCAACGAGACCCACCCCGTAGAAGTCATACCAAAACTAGAACAATTCACTTGGATGTATATAGGTGTTCTCATTTAAGACGAGTTTGACCTGACTAAAACCAAATTTACGACATCATCAACAAAACACTAAGAATGCATTAATCGCAGCCATGTATTGAAAATTTTCAAAAAAAGTTAGAAGCATCGATCAATCATATATTGGGGGACTTATTATAAGGTGCTGTTGGCTCAAGATTATGATCAGGGATTACGAGTTAATACCCTGTAAGAAATTGAAGTAGATAAATAGAAAATTTCAAATATTTTCTTATTCGACATTTATTAATTATACTTTAATTAATTAATATAATTTAATATAATCAAATTGCTCGGTATAAAAGCAAAACTTGACCAATATTTAAAAAAAAAAAAAAAAATCCATTGACACAAATAATACAAGAAAACTAAGACAAGCCGATTGATTGAGGTAGTCTTCAGTTGGAGGAAGCCAAGCTATTTCCAATGTCAATGACAAATCGGTATCTGACATCACCCTTAGCAAGACGCTCCATTGCCTTGTTAACGTAGTCTATTGGAATAACCTCAATGTCTGCTGTGATGTTGTGTTCTGCCGCAAAGTCTATCATCTCCTGAATTTCCTTCATTCCTCCGGTCGCACTACCCGCAACCATCTTCCTTCCTGTTCAAGCTAATCTTATTAAGTACTCTATAGGTAGAAAAGAACAAAACGGAACACCAAGTACTTAATCATAATGAAGAAAACATTTGTGATAAACTTAAATGAAATTACCCGTAAGTAGAGGAAAGACGGGTAGCTCAAGCGGTTTTTCCGGTGCACCCAACGTAATAAGCTTTCCATGAGATTTCAATAGACCAATTAAGGGTAAAATCGAATGCACAGCAGATACTGTATCTAGTATACCATCAAACGTGCCCAGGCTAGCCTGCACAAATTTAATACTTGTCACAACCATTCCTTAAATGGCTGCATCTGGTCACAGGGAGCATCAATTAATCAATGGGAACAAGAAGTCTTATAGTTTAACATTTACCTCCAATTGTTCTTGGTTAGAGCTAAGCAAAAATGAGTCAGCACCAAGATGTTCCAAAGCTTCATCTTTCTTGCTAGAGGAGGCACTAATTACCGTCACTTTTGCTCCAAAGGCTTTGGCAAATTTAACACCCACATGACCAAGCCCACCAAGGCCAACGACCCCAATGTGTTTACCTGGCTCTGCTAACCCATAATATTTCAATGGGCTATAAACTGTGATTCCAGCACAAAGGAGAGGAGTAGCAGCATCAAGTGGCATGTTTTCAGGGAATCGGAGGATGTAGCGCTCATCAGCTACCATGGTGTCTGAGTAGCCTCCGTATGTAACTGTTCCATCGTAGTAACACGCACCGTAGGATAATATCATTTTTGGACAGTAAACTTCAAGGTCATTGTTACAGTTCTCGCAGGAGTGGCATGCACCAACCACGCATCCTACTCCCACTTTGTCTCCCACTTTAACTTTCTTCACTCCGCTCCCCACTTCTGTCACTTCCCCAACAATTTCGTGCCTGCAGTTGAATGGAATTTCCAATTTCATGTCAGTACTTACTTTGTGCTCCAAAAATGGACGTGTTTCCTGACATTGTTTTGGGCTAAAAATCACATTGATTTCCAATATGAACAGAAAGCGCAGCACATTGTGCTCTTGTATATGAATAAAATCATGCATTCTTAAACAAACACAAAAATTACTCTAGATAACATTATATTGGATCATTAACATGATCTAAAGTGTACACTTGTAGTGATGAGATAGAAATTTACCCAGGGACAAGTGGGTATATGGATGTGCCCCATTCGTTCTTGACCATGTGAAGGTCCGAGTGGCATATCCCACAGTAAAGAACTTTGAATCTTACATCCTTTTCTCCAGTTGCCCTGCGAACATAGCATTTTAGCACAATTCGAAAACTCATAAACATGAGAAAGTATAAAGAGAAAGAAAAATGCAATAACAATCAATGAAGTAGGAATGTAAGAATAGGAGGAGAGAGAGAGAGAGAGAGAGAGAGAGAGAGAGAGAGAGAATACCTTCTGGAGAATTTGAAAGGTGAAAGGACGCCAGAAGAATCTCTGGCTGCCCATCCTACTGCCTTGATGGGGTGCTCTTCCTCCGGTGTTTTTGCCATTGATTTTCTTTGTTTTTTTCTCTAAAGCGACAATGAACCAATAGAAGTAGTAATAACAAATGAGGGAGAGTTTATGGAGAGAACTTGGGCGTAGAAAAAGGGAAACATGTGTTGTTTGGGGATGGCCAAGCCTGTGATCATAAGCTTTTGATATATATACGAAGGGAGTAGGGACGGTTGGGATTTGGAATTTAGGATGGGATGACGTATTGGGTGAGCGAAAGCTAGTGAGTACCTTGAGGTAATGGCTTTCGTAATGTTGGGATGATTGTACGTGGTGCCCAGGGCAAGTAGTGCTCTCGTTGAACGTTCTTATGCAGGTGGATGGCTGACGTACTCGATTAGCTATTAAGAATGTGACTACCTCTGTACGACTGTACGTATCTTCCGTTCACGAATCTTTAAGCGCGACTCCACTCGGTGACTCGACTAATGCACATTCGTTTAGGAGTTTTGCTATATACAAGTACAGCCACGTACTAATCTGTGTATCAATACTGATTTATTCATATTTAAAATTTAAATTAATACTGTTTTCAATAAAATTTATTTTTTGACCAATCACATCACATTGGTGCACAGATTAGTGCACAATTGTGCTTGCAACTATATTTTTCCTTCGTTCAGATATAATCAAATATATTATTGATTATATGTATATAATTTATTACCATATATTAATATTATGAAAAAAATTTAATTACAAGTATAACTACGTATTAATATATACATCAATCTAATGTAATTAGTCAAAAAGTAGATTTTATTAAAAATAATATTAATTTAAATTTTAAATATAAAAAAATCAATATTGATACGTAAATTAATATGCAACTTTACTTGTAAATGGTAAAACTCTAATATTATTTTAGGTGTCTATAGATTTGTATACATATATGTATATGAATTAATATTCTATTTATCTTTTTTAATATAATAATTAGTTACTTAAATATATAAATTTATTAATCTTAGTATATAATTAATTACTAGTCTTTTACTTGTGCAGTTGAATAGATTTGCTTATTTTAAATATTGATCAAATTATATTTACATTTATATTCTATACTAATCAACATTCGTTAACTGAACTAATCAACATTCTTTCAGATATAATTAAAAATCATTTTCGATTGCTGCCCTATCTTTCCGCTTTTTCTAATTAAAGACCAAGTCAAGTGAGAGGAGAAATGGTGGTTCCTTCCAATTAATCCTGATCAATATGTTGTAGCACATCTCTCTTTACTATAGTTTTTAGTTGCATTTTATAATGATCTGTTTATCAGACTATTTAAAAATTGTCACCAAATGATCTCCCTTTGAGGGAATCGGGTTGAAGCCAATCTTTTAGCTCCGATCACCCTCATTTGTTCTTTCTCTTTTGTGTTGTAATGTGTGTTGACTTTGAAAAGATTATAGAGGAGTACTCTCACTCTATCGAACTTATTTTGCATCCGCTAGTTTATCTATAAATGTCTTATTTGTTGAGAAAAAAGTTAAATATATTATTGATTATATGTATATAATTTATTACCAGTTATTAATATTATTTTAGGTGTCTATAGATTTGTATACATATATGTCTATGAATTAATATTCTATTGATCTTTTTTAATATAATAATTAGTTACTTAAATGTATAAATTTATTAATTTATATTCTATACTAAATTTTGTATTTGAAAAGGATCTTCTTGACCTTTGCGATGAAAAGTTACTCATTAATTTTTTCAATTCCCTTTCATGCATTTGTAAGTAATCTTTAAATTTAAAGATCTATCAATGTGATGTACAACTGTTTTTGTTGGAAAAACTACATGTGACTTCCCTACCTAAACGTGGTCATAGTCCGCCTGCTGGAAGCCAGGCAAGAGGATCATGTGTTATATAATTTATTTTATTTAAAACGGGATGTAAAAGTTTTAGTCCTTAATTAATTCTAAACAAAAAAAGTTAAAATAAATTATAAGAAAAATAACTTTTTGGGTCTAAAGGATTTCGGTCAACGCTCAAATTGAAGTTAAAAGATACAATTTGTGGCAAAATTCCGTTCGCCGCTAGAGTTCTCGCAAATGATGCCATTCGGCGATTCAACACTACATAGTTTTAATAAGGCTAAAATTTTAATTTTTGCGGCGTCTTTGGTCGCCACAAAAGCCATCACAAGAAAAATAGCTTTTTTGCAACTAGTTCTTTGACAATAATTTTTAGTTGGCCACAAAAATTCAATTTTTTCATTCCCGTTGTTTTATTCTAATGATTTTGAGTTCATCGCTAAAAATAAGGTTTTGTGATCAAATTAAAATTGTCGCAAACAAATCTGTCGCTAAATGTGACATTTAAGTATTTTTTTTCCTCATATTTTTCCCCAATCCTCGAATGCCCTAACCTCCCTTTTTCCCTCATGTGCACCCCCCATGACTCCCACTCTCCTTGCACTTCCCCTGCTCTATGACATCGACTTGCTGCTGTGCTTGTGTTGGGGACCTCGGTCTAGTCTCCAAACATTAGGGGTCCATGGGTCTCGCGTCGCCTTATGATGACCGAATGTTCCTCTTCGTCTTGCTTGGTCTTGGCTAGGATATGATAATGAAGGGTTCCTAGGTTAATGAAGGTATGATGTTTAGTGATAGATTTGATGATGATAATGAGTTCGGGTGATCTAAGTAGTGAATTTGTGTGTTTGATGCCAAGTGGAACGAGTTGATGGTTGCCCTTGATGTTGGTGCCACTTGGATGATACTTAGGGTTGGTATGGTGAAGTGTAGTTAGGGTTTTGGGTGGTGGCTAAAGGGGATTACGAAATTGGGAAGTGGTGTATTTGGGTTGGAGTCTAGGATGGGTTGTTAGGGTTTGGAAGGTGTTTGAAAGAGTCTAGGGTTGCTCCTTGACTTTAGGGATTGGCTAAGGTAAGATGAAAAATGTAGGATTTGAATATGGTAAGAGGATGAAGTTGAATGGTGTTTGAATGAGTCTAGTGTTGTTCCTAGAGTGTAGGGATTTGGAGATGGAAAATAGGGTTTGTATGATGGGTAAGGTGGCTAGGGTTTGTTTAGGACTTGGAGTTTGACTAAGGCAATGGATGTATTTCGAATTTAGATGGATTGGAAGATGGAAGATGAGTTCCTAAAAGGGAAGAAATGATTTAGGGATTAGGGTATTTCTGCTAAGGCAAGAGTGGAGTGAGGGATTTAAAGTTTGAGTGATTCTAGGGTAGTTCCTAGAATGAAGGGATTTGATATGGCTAGATGGGATGAAGGGAAAAGGTGATTGAGAAATTTTAGGATGTCTCCTAGAATTTAGGGATCAAATTTGGTGAGTAAGACCAATCACTAAAAATGAAGGAGAATGGATAGGGGAAGGCAATTTGGGATCCTAAAGTTTAGGAATTCCCTAGATGGATAGTGATGGGCGGCTAGGGTTTGTGGAAAAATGGTAGGAGGGCGCTTTGGGAAGTGTTGGCCGAATATGGACTATGGGAAACAAGGTGGTAGGCGTGTGGTGTTCGGAAAATGGATTAAAGCTAGAGAAATGATGAACACGATGGAAGGATACGAAGAACACGTATGAACAATATAAACACAAAGGATAACAACTCAACAAGGGAAGAAGAAGACTTTCTTTTTGGTATTTGTAGATATTTTGAGAAATCAAGAATAAGAGTAATAAGGGTTAGGATATGTTTGATATGCAAGGAAACATAAGAACAAATAGGAAAATATATGGAAGAACAAAGATAGATAGATAAAGAGATTCAACACTTATTCACGAATTGCAAGGTGATGAAACAAAGATAGATAAATGGACAACACCTATTCACGAATTGTAAAATGTTAATCTTCTCATTGGGATTCACGAATTGCACGAAAAGAACCCAAGTGCAAAAGCACCGAAAGTGTTCACAATAACACACCAAACCGTTCCACAAAGGAAAATATGCCAAATGGTAAAAGATGCAAATGAAATACCTAAGGGTCCTATTTATAGAGCTTACAAGTTAGAAACCCCCAAAAGGCCCCTAGCAAAATAAATAAATAAATAAATAAATAAATAAATAAACTAAAAGCAATAATATAGTGATAGATGGGTCTAGGGGTGTAACCGGTCCGGTTTGGTCCAGTTTTGAACAAAATTTAGGACCGAACCGGTATATACCGGTTTTGCATTTTTCAAAACCGATTACGCACCAGTTACCCTCCTAAACCGGTACTCCGGTTTTACCGGTTTCCGGTCCGGTTCGATCCAGTTTTACCGGTTTTAATGTACTATATTATATATTATATAATATATATATATAATATAGTATATAATACTATAGTGATAATTATTGTAGTATATTATAATATATATTATAATTATATTATAGACTATAATGATATATTATAATATATAATATAATGATATATTATATTATATTATAATATATAGTGATATAGTATAAGTATAACTATTAATATGCACTATATAATATTAGTATAACTATTAATACAATAAGCAAAATGATATAAGAATTTAAAAATTAATATTATATTAATTAGTAATTTATCATATAGTAGAAAACTATTTTATATATAGTTATATATTATATATAAATATTATATACAATATAAAAAATTAAAAAATATATATATATATAAATCGGTCCGGTCCGGTTTTAGAAAAAGAAAAATTGGAACCGGACCGATTTTGACCGGTTTTCAGAAAGCTAAAACCGGTACCGAACCGAACCAATCTCGGAACAGGACCGATGCCACCGGTTTGGTTCGATCCGGTCCGGTTTACCAGTTTTTTTTTACACCCCTAGATGGGTCATGGTGGCCCGGGGCATGCCACGGCCCATGGTGGCTCATGGTGTGCACGACATGGTGCCGTGTATGGCTTGATGGTTGGCACGGCTTGGGTTGTGCATAGCTTGCTACTGGGTGTGGCATGGTGCCACGCATGGGTCTGCTGGATGGCATGGTGCCATGCCTTGGTTTGATGGTGGGCATGGCATGGCGTTGTGCATGGCTTGCTGATGGTGGCATGGCATGGTTCTAAGCCTAGCCTAATGGTGGGCACAGGGTGGTGCCGTGCTACTGCTATGAGGCCCAGTCAGGTGGCTTGGGCAGTGGTCCTGCATGGCCTTGCCTGCAAGGCACAGATTGGAGCCGTGCACTGGATAGTATGAGCGTGCCATGGCAAAGGGCCATGGCATGCTAGCAATGTTGTCAAGTGCATGCCATGGCGGGGGCCATGGCATGTCTGTAGGCCTGTCATGCACATGCCATGGCAGGAGCCATGGCATGATGGTGGTGCTGTCAAGTGCGTGCCATAGCGGGGGCCATGGCCTGCCTGCGGAGCTGTCAGGGGTGTGCCATGGCTGGGGCCACAGGCATCATAGGCATGTTGATGGGCTGCTGGTCGTGTTGATGGTCCTGATGGTGTTGGCCATGCTGATGGCTCGTGGGGCTGTCAGGGCATGTCAAGGCATGACCTGTGGGGCTATCATGGTATGCCAACAGCAGTGTCAATGAGCCATGACTTAGTCAAATGGAAAGATGTGAGCCATCTTCCAATTGAACCTTGCCACTCCCGTAATCTTCCTAGGGTATGCACTAGACCCCTAGAGAAGTCCTCCAAAGCTAGGCTCAACCCCATATGTGGGCTAATCTCGGATGTCCATGCATGTCTAGGACCTTGTCCTAGGGCGAGTTTTGTTGGTGTCTTGTCAGCCCGCCCCTCGTCGCCATCATGCCACAGTTTTTCTCGATGCCGCATGCCTCTGCCTTCACCTCGGTCTCCAATTGCCGGCGTCTCCTTTGCCTGAAAGCTCCGATATCGATAAGCATCTCCGGAGAACCGAGAACAAAGGGGAGAAGGGTGTGGAAAAATGGAACTCAGAAATTGGGCATCCAAGAATGAGGGAGGAGTTGAAGCAACGGAACCTCAAAAGGATATCAAGCCATCCGCAAAGAGTGGTACTTGGATTTGAAGGAAGACGAAAATGGAGACAACAACGTCGAAGGGGAGAAGGGTGTTGGGGGGAAATATTAAAAGGGTTTTGTTTTGGCACCTGCAAGTAATACCAACGTAAATGCCAACATCGCGACAAATTATTTCATATTGTGATAGCAGAAATCGACACAAAATCTAATAAAATTGCTGCAAAAAACAACTTAATGGAAGATTTGTTAAGAGCATTGTTAATGGAATAGCCAAACATCAAAAAACATATTCAAATGCATAATAGGACATAAAAACCTATCACATTGGATTATCCAAAGCTTTGCTACAGTAGCTTTTAGCTACAGTAAATCTAAAACTAAAGCCAAATTTGATAGATACTCATGTACATATATCAAATACTTATTATTATTATTATTTTTTTATAACACTTCCTCTTCTCTCCATCTACATCCACAAACTTCCATAAGGTTCTTTAAATTAAATAGTAAAATATGATCAAATAAAATAAATTAATAATTAATAAGTAAAATATGATAAAATAAAATAAATTAATAATTACAAAAATTAAATATTTTTTAAATTATTAATTACTCATTACCATATAATAAATAAATGGATAATCCAATGTGGAGTTTTGATATGAATAGCTAAAATCAAATTCATTTTATATTATTTTATTGTTATATAATGAAAAAATAACTATTCCAATGTGGAGACTTATATAAATTGAATATCCAAAATCTAAATTTATCTTACATTAATCAAAATTGTCATTTACATATGCCTAATCCATTAATAATGCTCTAAGAAATCATAGCATGACATTAAAAGCATGCAGCAAGTGGCAAATCATTGCAAAAAATAGCTTATTGCAGCGATTGTTTTGCAATGATTTTCAAATCACAGCAATAGGCCGTATTTCTTGTAGTGTCGATCGATCCACTCTCTCTCTCTACCTTCTTCATAAGGTCGCTGCAATGATTTTTAAATCACAGCAATAGGCCGTATTTCTTGTAGTGTCGATCGATCCACTCTCTCTCTCTACCTTCTTCATAAGTCTAACGCCTCTATCCACGCCGTCAGACTCTATCTCGCCGACCAGGAAGCCTCACTTCTTATTTCTTTGTTTCTCTATCTCTCTCCCTCTCTCTCACAGTAGCCACACCTTGGATGTTGTTGACAGAAACTCCACCGCAGCACCATCATGGCTAGTTGATAAGGAGATTCTACACTGTCAAGCCAATTGCACGTTGCACACCCCTTACCCTCAAACTTGAGATTTGTCACCATGGACAGCAAGTAAAGACTTTGTTGGCATGCAGTTGAATTTTGGTTTCATTAAAGGAGGGATTTCATATGATTGAATTCTTGGTGATAGTTGTGGATTTGCACGGTTTGGCCATTGAGGAGTATATTGGGTGTTGTTTTGGAGTAAGTGGTTGCATGTGTTACCTTTGGGCTACGTGTAGTTCTATTAACATGAGTTTTGTGTAGTTATATTAACATGATCATTTTTTAAAAGCTTAGGATTTAATTTGGTTGTGCAGTGGTTGTGTTACCTATGGGCTATTTTTATTTTTTTTAAATGAAACTAATTGGAACAAATAGATTGGGTAGATGGATTTGGCTAAATTCGGGTCATAGGTTAATTGGTATTTAAGTGTGTTTAATGTTTTGTGTCATTGGAGATTTTGATGTGTTGATATATGGTTGTGGGTTGAATTATGTAGTTGTTCAGGGTTGATGTGTTGAGTTGATGGGTTGTTTTGGTATTGGAAAAAGCTAGTCTGCCGCCCCACTTGTACCGCTACAGTGTATTGTTGGGTAATTTATTATTATTAATTTTATTTAGTGCTTAAGGAAGTAATTTTAAGTGTATTAATATATTTTTTTACTTAATAATTATGAAAGTGATAAAAAAATGTGAAAAGATAATTAAAAAAAAAAAAATTGGGCGTTACGCCCACGGTATCCTCTAGCGGCATAGTAGCCGCACCCTTTGGTATTATATGTTGCTGTTGGATTGATGTTGGTTATTTGGGAGCATCTTTTGAATGGCTTTTAATTTTAGAAGAGATGTACAAGTTTGTATGGGTTTATGGTTGATGATGACGTAAGAGGGGATCGAGATGATAGACTTTCTCATCATTAATGCTATGTGAAAGACGTATATTGCATATAAGCTTGGAGGTTAATGCTACCCAATAAACTAATGCCTACCTTTTCCCAATATTTCAAATGATTCTATGAGACTTGGATTTAGCTTTTCCACCATTTCAAGAATCAGGATTCCTTTCATTGGAGCTATCTTGCTGAAATATACCTTCTCTTGACATGGTACGTCATCAATTCTTTACATCAATTATTAGAGTAGCTCTCTTGTTGGCTTTAATAAATCTTGGGTTAGTTTGATCTTCTCACATGTCTTTTGCACAATTTTGGTTCACAAAACACTCGTTTTTTAAAAGCCCTTAACTGCATGTTTTCTAAATATTTCTTTCTTTGTCCTTCAAATATCTGAGCTGGTTTCAAGGCACACTACAAGAAATTAGCCCTTTTGCAGCGCTTAAAATCATTGCAAATACATTCAAAAAACGCTGTAATTGATCAATTGCAGTGTTATTACCCTCCTTGCATATTCGACAGTATAAAAGTGATATTTTTGATCAATAGCAACGTTATTGAAAAAACGCTGCAAAAGACTTCATTTGCAGCGTTTTTGAACCGCTGCAAACTCACTAATTTCACGCTGCAAAAGGCCACCCCATGTGACTGCCATGGCGCTGCATTTGATCAATTGCAGCGAAATTTATCCTTGCTATATCATTAAATTTCGCTGCAATAGCCTCCCAACAATAGCAGCGCTACATTTGGTTCGTTGCTTTTGCCATTTTTTGCAACACTTAAAATCGCTGCAATTGATTTATAAGCGCTGCAATTTGTGTACGTCAAAAGCAACATACCATTCTACCGCTGCTTTTGATACTTTTTGCAGCGTCTATTTATCGCTGCAAATTTCCATAAAAACGCTGCAAATGTGCCATATCAGAAGCAGCACTTGCTTTTTTGTTGCATTTAACACTTTTTGCAAGGACTAAAATCGCTGCAAAAAATAAAAAGCTCTGCAAAAGCCCAAAAGCAACGCTTGCTTCCTTTGTTGCATTTTACATTTTTTCAAGGACTAAAATCGCTGAAACTGATTATTTGCAACGAATTTTGGCCTATTTGCATCGACAAAAAATCGCTGCAAATACTTAATTACAAAATTAAAAAAAAAAATCATTAATAAACATACAGTTTCAGTAATTTTTTTCACTGTATTAGAAGCAAAGTTAGTAGATCAGCTAGGATTTAATTCTCTTTACTTAATAATACAATGACTACATAGAAAATAACAACAAAGTACTCAAGGATCCTTACCCAAGTCAAATTATAAATTCATTTACATTATAATTTATATAGACGGAGGGATAGCTTGATACATTTTAAAGTACTGCTAAAATTTCTCTAATCATCCAACCCTTATTGCACCTATTCTTTGCAAAAATGAATAAGATGTTCCAGCAAAGCCACCTCCAACTATAACATGCTTGCTGTCCAGTAAAGGCCATTCAGAATGTACTCGTTTTCTTTCCTGGAAAAATAAGTAAAAAGAATGGTCATGATCATGAACATGTACTTAGCATCGAGTTATCCTCATTATTATATTATCATTAATTAGTTTTTTTTGCTGGGGAGAGACCAAGAAAGAGATCTCAAAGAGCTGAACATGCATGCATGAGGAGGTAGTGTCATGATCTAACGTGATAGACTGAGTGGGTTTGCAGCTTTTTGTCCTGCCCATGCAGTTGTGTTTGTGTCAACTGTCATCTATAATTTACAGCTTATATACACAACTGCATGCAAGAAGTTCGTGATCTAATGGGACCCTGCTCTAAGCTGAGGTGCTCCTCAGTCCTCATCTTTCTTCCACCCCCTACACACCTTCATCGTTCGTATCCTGGCGGCCTGGCCCCACTTGCCATCGACCTTTCACACTATGCTACATATGAACTTCATCATCCATGCATGCAATTATAGTACTCCTATATATATATATGTATGTAAATTTTGGTGTATTAGACTACCTAGGGTGAGATGTTTGGATGTTGAGATGGTCTCAATCCATCTCATCCCATCTCAACATCCAAACATCTCAACATTAAGAAAATATGCACAATTCTCAATGTTTATAATAAAATTACAATATCACTTATAATATCATGCATCATATTATAAATCCAATAGTAAACTATTTTTGTTTATGGCAGTAGCAAAAGGTATAGACTGATGAGTTTAGAATTAGATGTGAAAAAACAGTTTCTTGTATGCTAGCAGAACAACTTATGCAAACATTGCAAACCATATTCCATTTATTGAGAGGGATCATTGCAACGCTCCCTTAAGTTCCACCATGCATCACATTAACATTAATAAAGAAAAAAACAGAGGACATATATGATGGAACTTGTGAGTTACAACATGGCAGATCAATTGAAATGAAAATTAAGTAAATTTTGCAATTTATAGGTCGGCTGGCTGGTTAAATCCTCATTGACTTATCTACCTCAATGAGGAAAAGATGCAGGAAAATGTCAGAAAAGAGCTAGAGATGGTAGAAAAATCCAAGAAGAGCCAAATTATAAAGTGAGAGAGAGAAACAGGGTATGCACAAGCATGGTGACCAGACCAGAAAAACACTAGCAAGACAAACTCATGAGTTAGGCAGAATATAGGGTGCATCAATAATTTGGAAAAATGTAGTATTTGCAATCTACTTGAAAGAAATAATTAGAATAAATAATGTACTAAACATATACTGCTTCTCATTCATTGGAAAAAAGTTCTTGTTGAAGTGCACTTGCTTCTCAAAATAAACCATACTCAGCCAAACCAAAATTAACTAAAACTTGCAAATCATTTTAGACATCTTTGTGGCACTAGACATACACAACAAAGTGTATCTATGACCAAGGCATTGAACTCATATACTTTAATTGTTAGGTGATTTAAGTTTTAAAATTTCCACCTCATGTAGCAACTTAGCACCTAGTATGAGACAGGAAAAAAAAAAAAAAACAAAAATCATTTCAATGCATCATAGACCATAATGTTCATCATCAATGAATATATTGGGTGCATCTTATACAATTTGTTCAAGAAGATAACAAATTTAGGAAAACAGTTATCCTAAAGATGTACCTATTGCATTCACGTTGGAATAAGCAAGAAAAGCAGAATTCCTCCAATACCTGATATACATAAACTTAACATTTTTCGATGCTATTCAAATCCTAACCTAAAATCTGGATAATTAGGGACTTCAAGCGAAAGGGAATGTCAATCAGCGGTTAGTTAGCAATTTAAAACTATAACCTAGTAAATTTAGGCCTAATTTCATAAAACCAACATCTACAGCGATCAAAAAATGCAGATATAAATGAAATAAAATAAAAAATTGGTGAAAGAAAATAATGGTAGCTTTCAGATTCCAACATCTACCATAACCTCTACATGCTAATAAGCTCCCATTTATGCAAAGCAGCGACCGCGGATGAAGGGGGAGAGAGAGGAAAATGAGTAGAATCAATACCTGTGGTGACGGAAGGACTGCAACAATTGTTAGGTTCGACAATGGCAACGTCCGATGTAAAGATCTACCCTGAAATAAAATCACACCGATAGTAATCACAAACCCACACAGTGGGATGGGGAGGAAACAAGGACCGTGGCTTCCACGGAAGGGAAATGAGGTGGTGGAGAGGGAGGGGTTCGGAACGTAGGCGAGAATGGTGGTAGATTTCCAGCCGAAGATATGAAGTTGGTCTCCTGGGTACTGAAGGTAGGAGAAATGGGCAAGAGGCGCGAAGTGGAACTCTGAACTCGATCATAGAGGTTTCGGGGGGGAAAAACAAATTCTCCTCCGTTTTCGCGCCCGTAGCCCGTAGCAACGATATTAGGCCGTTGCAAGAAGTTTTTTTTTTTTTTTGCAACGCATATTGTCGTCGCTATAGCCTCAAATTTTGTTGTAAAAAACTAAGTGAAGCGCCCCGCTTCATTAAACCGTGGATCGATGTAAAAAAATTGCAAGGAGTAATATTTCGCTGCAAAAGGATATCTATTGCAGCGATTTTAATTGCAGCATAATTAAAAACGCTGCAAAAAGCCTAATTTCTTGTAGTGGCAGTAATGAAGTGCAATCTTGTTCCTATTAAAAGCCATTGCTTTTATTTATCATTTGGAAATTTTATTGTGAAAAGAGAATGTCGGTCTGAAACAATGGATGTTGGAACTCTGTCCTATAACAAGTAGTTTTGTGTACTATATATAAACTGATCAAGTGCATGTAACATAGAAAACATGCTCAAATCTTAACCAGTCCCTAATTATTTTGTATACTCATTCTTAGACTGAGTATTATCAGATGTGTGTCATGGACTATAACCTCAAGTGTATGTAATTCAAGCTTATCCATGATCGCATATTAAATGAAGTCGATCAAGGCTCCTTGGCTTAATTGGGTAGACGATGTTGTATTAATAAGCTGTAGCCTAAAAGAGAAATTCATAAGATTCAAAGAAAGGTATCGATAATCACTTGCCCATATATATATGACCTTTAATTCTACTTTGCCCATTTGAATTATTGCCTACTTAAGCTTAATCTAACTTCTTTAATTTGCTTTATCTTACAGCTAGCCAGCTAGCCAATGTGCTGGTAAAACCTCTTATAGTTTCTTCAAATTCTTGCCAATGGTTGACTAGCAAAGTTTTGTAAATTGGTAGGTTATGGTGTATTGGGATTTGTCATCATGAACTTCTCGATCCATTAATGTCTTTACTTTGCCTTCGTTGCACATGCAGTCCAATGTTTGCATGGTTGCAGGCATCACTACAAGAGAATTGGTTTTTTGAGATAAAAAATTGTCTCAAAACATCCAAATTTCGTCCCTAGAAATTTTTGGAGAAGAAAAATTTTTGTCTATATTTTGTCTCAGAAAGACCGTCTTAGAAACTTTTCGGAGACAAAAAGTACTTTTAGG
Organism: Carya illinoinensis; assembly: GCF_018687715.1. Lineage (NCBI taxonomy): Eukaryota > Viridiplantae > Streptophyta > Magnoliopsida > Fagales > Juglandaceae > Carya > Carya illinoinensis. The sequence continues at coordinate 30,142,381 of NC_056759.1, forward strand.
GACAAAATTGGGCCGAACTAATCAAAACCGTTGGAATGGAAATTTTTTTTTGAGACAAAAAAATGTCATCTTAGAATCAAGTTCGAATGAAAAAATTTCTGTTCGAACAACATGAAATGTTAATTCGAACCAATAACCATATCTGATCAAGGCCATTCGAACCAACACATTTTTAAGTGACTTTTGTTCGAAGAAAAATATTAACTGTTCGAACATACAATCTATTTATGGAAATCTTCTGTTCGAACGGAGTTTTGAAAAATAACGTTATTTGAATGAGTATTTAATTGTTCGAACGAACGCATGGATTGTATTTTTCGATACGTTCGAATGGGTTTTTTTTTGTTCAAATGGATATGTTTTTGTTCGAATGTATCCATAAATGGTAATTTACCATTCAAACGGGTTATTTAAAGTTCGAACGGTATTAATCAAACAAAATGAAATTTAATTAAAAAGAACATACTAATACAAATTGTAATCTATATACATCAATTGTTCAAATGTTTACAAACATCATAAATAAAGGCAATTAAAAAAACAAAATGAATTATGATTGTGGTGGTAGTGGTAGCATAGGGTTTTGGGACATCATTGACTGGAATTGTTCAAACATTTTTTGGTTATTTAATTATAGACTCTCTTCTAATCTTACCTCTAAATCTGTTGCTTGATCTAATCGGGTCAGCAACTCTTTTTCCTTCGACCTCAATCGTTCTATCCCAAGTGCAGCTTCCTCTAATTTCTTAGTCTTGTCGTCATTTGATCTGGCTTTAGAAGAGGATGAAGATGTTGAGGATGGTTTCACGCAATGTCCTAAGTCCCTCAACTATCCAGAACGTGATCCAAGAACTTGAGAAAAGATTTGAGCATCGTTGACAGATGATTCATCAGATGGATCCGCAGCGGTGTCTTTAAGAGATATAATCTTGTCCTACAAAAAGAAAAACATTAAAATTAGTATAGGTAACAAAAATATATTTAGACAATGGAATTAAATAAACTTAAACTTACATAATTTGCCTCTGCCTCAGGATTGCTTCAAACACCATCACGATTTTTATGTACTTTAGCATACAATTGGGTCAGATCATAATCAGTAGGAATTTCTTCTTGCTACAAAATGAAAATTAATATCAGAATTTAAACCAGAAAAGTGTATATATTAATATTTAATGGAGACTAAAATAACTAACAATTTTTTTTTACAAGTGATGAAAAGATTGAGAATCCGCATGATAGTGTATCGTTAAATTTGATCTATTTGCTTTGTTCACCGTACTCTATTGCTAAAAAAAAGTATTATAATTTTATGTCAAATACATTTATAATATATTATTAAAAAAAGATAGCAGCGAAATTACTTAATAAGCAGAATCTTCAAACAGATCACAAACTTTCTCCCATTCGTTTGGTGGCATTGCTTGGAATGGATTTTGACGCGCCTCTGTCGTAGTACTGAACTTCTGATAATGTGCATGGCATCGACCTTTGTACCTCCGGAATGCATTCGACATTAGTTCCTCAATCGTTAGTCGATCATCTCGTCGGCCAAAATTTAGTTCAAACTTGTCCTTCAAAAAATTATAAATAATTAGTATAATTTCAAAAGTTATTTAAATAAAAATATTATACAAAGTAACTTATTATCAGACAACGATTTTTGATGTGGTCTTTCAGATCTTGGGAAACTTTAGCCTAGGAGGATGTAGCCATCGGTGCATACGTGCGAGTAAGTGTACCAACATTAGAAGCAAGCCAAGCTGCCGAATCCCAGAGCGACCGGTGTGATCATCAGGTATATCAACTTTAATTTTACCCACTTTCCTTACTTTCTCTATGTAGACACCTCTCGTAATGCCTCTAACTCGGCGCTGGTTTACAACAGCTATATATACAAAAATTAAAGTATTATTTTAATTAAATTATTTTATTTGAAAGATATACAGTGATAAAATACCTTGTTCTGGTTTTGGTGATGTTGGCCCACCATTGTTGGCAGGTGAATCACACGGGGAGTTAGTATGTGGTGGGGATGACTCACGTGTTCTTTTGCGTTTAGGAGGCATATCTGTTTGAAATTATAATAAATTATTATTCGAACAAGATACATTTCATATTTTTATAAGAATTATACCTACACAAATATCTGTTTGAAAATCATTTGGTATCAGTTTTGTTGGACCAGTCGCTCTCATCCTCAGTAGACACTTCAGTTGATTCATGTTCTTCCGACATGTCACCTTCAATTACTTCGGGTTGAACATCTTCTCTGTGCAATGGAACCATGTCATATTGGCTTAGATCAACAAATAGATTGATGCCTAATTCGTTTTCTTGATATGCTTCTTCATGGTCTAGACTATCAACTTCTTCATGTGGTTTGTCTGCTTCTAGAATATAATCATATATATTTCTTGGTGCAAACTTCTCGACTACCCACCATGGATTTCCGAACTCTGGATCATCTAAATAAAAAACTTGATTTGCTTGGCATGCGAGAATGAAAAGATCGTCCTCATACCATTTGCGAGATGTATTGACATTTACAAAATATTCATCCTTACGCACTCCCAACCTAGGATTTGAGACATCCTACCAATTACATTTAAATAATTAGACTATATATCCCCCCACATACTTTAACGCTATGATATCTTCCACAATTCCGTAAAAATCGATATTATCATCCCCATGGCTTTCTTCGACTATGACTCCACAATTATGAGTTTTCCTATATCGTTCTTTGTCTGCTGTGTGAAATCTATATCCACGCACCAAACATCCTGAATATTGGATAGCCCGCTTAGACAGACCAAATGCCAAAGCATATACTTCTGATGAGATTTCACCTGAATATTCACTATATTTCGATGCAACCTACATAAATAAATTTTATTATACTTATATCAATATCATATATAGATATGGTGACACTTACAAAATGTATAAAGTTCAAAATAATTGTGCATATTTTTTTTAGTAATACCGTATGTTCAAATTACGAGACAAATTCTTCTTCGTGCGTCTTTTCTATGCCAGTCACACCATTCGTGCAAAGTAGTTGTATATGTTCGCTGCGTATGTTAATGTGAGCTATTAATTTGTATCAATATATACTATATTATTATAAATACACTTAAAAATACTATTAAATTAGATGATGATCACTAACCTCAAATAGTATTCAATCTCTTCACAGTTATTCAAGACATACCATCGAGCTCTTTCAAACTCTCACCCACATAGGTCATAGCCTCCTTGTGCACCTATGGGACGTACTTTCTGGGGAAACACGGTAAATGCTGACGAAACTCCCATTTGTCCACCTTCATAATTTCGATCCGGTCTCGTAAATCTAGTATCAACTCCAGAAAAATACATTGAACAACATGTATGTCACTCATTATGAATGTATGACTCTGTGATTGATCCTTCCGGATGAGCCTTATTCCCCACAGATTACTTAAGTTTTTCCAAAAACCGTTCAATAGAATACATCCATCTATACTGAACGGTGCCAACAACTAAAACCTCACGAGGTAGATGCACAGCCAAATGAACCATTACATCAAAGAATGAAGGCGGATACAAACTCTCCAACTTGCACAATATCAATGCAATGTCAACTTCTATTTTTAATAAGGCATCAAATTTCAATATTCTATTGCAAATACTCCTGAAAAATTGCCTTAATTCTGTGAGAGCTGTACGAATATCTTCAGTAAGCTTTCCGCACACACCAATTAGCAACAATCGCTGCAGAAATATATGGTAGTCGTGACTTTTGAGACCAGTTATCTTCCAATCATGAGCTCGGACACATCTTGACATGTTCGAAGCATAACCATCGGGTAATTTGATTGTCATGAACCAGTCACAAAATTTCTTTCTCTCATCACTTGAAAGTGTATACCATTCAAGGGGCATATAAGCTGACAACCCAGTATCTTGCAAATGCAACTCCGATCTTATTCCCAACTCCTTCAAATCCTTACGAGAGTTGACTGTATCTTTTGTCTTCCCTTATATTGACATTAGGGTACCCAAAATATTCTCACATATATTTTTTTCAATGTGTATAACATCTAGATTGTGACGCAGTGTTAAGGTATACCAGTATGGCAACTCAAAAAAAATACTTTTTTTGTCCAATTCAATTCCACTGCTTGTCTTTTTCTCTTTCGACATCTTGCATTTTTTCCAAATCTGTTGTCTGGAACATCTTCTAATTAAGTGAGAATATCACCACCAGAATACTCTAGCGGTGATGACCTACGCTCAACCCTTCCATCAAACATTGTTATATTTGAATGCCATCTATGATCATGAGGTAGATATCGACGGTGTCCCATGAAACATAATTTTCGGCCATTCCTTAACCACTGAGACTGTGTATCTTTGTTACAAACAGAACAAGCCATTTTTCCTTTTGTGCTCCTCCTAGACAAGTTCCCGTATGCTGGGAAATCATTTATTTTCCAAAGTACTGCAACATGCATCTTGAATTCACGTGACAAGGCTGCATCATATGTATTGACACCCTGTTCCCACAACTCTTTCAACTCTGCCATCATTGGCTGCAAATATACGTCTATTTAATTTCCTTGTGACCTTGGCCCTAGGATCAATAGAGTCATCATAAAATAAGGATCCTTCATACATTTCCATGGTGGCAGATTATAAAGCATTACTATGATAGGCCAGGTGCTATGAGAAGTGCTTATGTTGCCAAATGGATTAAAGTCATCAGTTGTTAAACCAAGACGTACATTGCAAGGTTCTCTGGCAAACTATGGATACTCGTAATCAAATTTCTTCCATTGTAAGGAATCTACAGGATGCGTGACGAATTGATCATTTTGAACTATTTCTGTGTGATGCCAAGTCATATCTGTCACAGTCATCAGGGAAGTAAACAATCTCTGAAGTCGAGGAATAAGTGGAAAATGTCTTAGCACTTTATGGGGTACATTACGCTTATCTGATGTCTATCTTAACTCATGACACACTGGACATGAATCAAATTCTACATATTGCTTCTAGAAGAGAACACAATCATTCTTACATGCGTGGATGATATTATAATCAAATCCTAACCCTCGCTTCAATTTCTTCGCTTCATAAAAATTTTGAGATACTACGTTATCCTGTAGGAAAACCTCTTTAAATAATTCAAGTAGCATATCGATAGCCTTTGCAGAAATACGACAAGTAGACTTAATATGGAGCAGCTTGACAGTGAATGACAACTTGCTATGACGGGTGCACCCTTCGTACAATTCTCGTTGTGCATCCTCCCACAGTGATCCAAAGTCTTCATTTCCCTCAATTGATTGTGTAGATGTTCCTTCTCCATCCCTGGCACCAAATATGCCTACGCCAAGATCCCCTAACATTACCTAACATTTCAGTCATATCTTCTCCATTATCATAACTATCATCAGAAACATCAACATTTATGTCCTCCGTGTCGATCTCGTTACATTCATTCATCTGATTGAGATGACTGCCAAATCTAACTCTTTCAGGAAATGGTTCACCATGTAAAGCCCAATGTGAATATTTAGGATCAATTCCATTTACGAATAAATGATCCTTCATAGCCATCATATTATATGAACTAAGATATTTGCACTTCTTGCATGGGCATCTTATAAATCCTCGACTGTCAACACTCCCACAAGCAAATTCTAAAATAGACTTCACCCGTTGTGAATATTGCTTATAGTCTCGACAGAGTCTATCTCTTAACAACATCCAACTCTTATCCATTCATAGGATAAACACTATTAATAAACTATTACAATACACGTGTTTAATTACCATCTATTTTTAAGATAGTTGGTCCTATCCTATTCGAGAGACTATCATCTATATTGTATATATACTCAGTCCAAAACTCGTATGTTAGTAAAAATTTCAACAGCATTTCCCTACAATTCTCCAAGTATGCTAGTCACGATAAGTCGTCGACCCTATTCATGGGCTGAGAAACTTACGAACTATATACTCGAAGAATTAAGAAAATGCTAAACCAGAATTTTAATTGACTAGCACAGGAGTTTTAACTGAATATATATACTATATAGATGATAGAATCCCAAACTGTCCATTTTGGACAATTCAAGAGTTGTACCCAAACATTCTTTAAGAGAATATTTGCCCACAATTCTCGAACGGGTCTAAGGTTTAACTACATGTAAAATAACTAGAAAATCCAACTGCTCAGTAGTAAACATAACAAGTATACATCACAAATACATTGCAAGATTACATTACAAGTATACATGATGGGCCCTTAAAGATTTTGAAGTAGACCCTATAATTATTTACCTAAATATTTTTAATGCATAAAATGAAGTATTAATCTATTTAATTAGAGCACTTCAATATTTTTAATTATACATTATAATTCTTTAATTAAATATTGTATAAGTATATTTTAAGTGTTAATCATCTTAATTAGAGTACTTAAATATTTTCAAATATTTAATTATAATTTTTTAATTAAATATTTTATAATTATATTTTAAGTATTAATCTATTTAATTAGAGTACTTAAATAGAATTAATTATACATTATAATTCTTTAATTAAATATTGTACAAGTTTATTTTAAGTATTAATCATCTTAATTAGAGTACTTAAATATTTTCAAATATTTAATTATAATTTTTTAATTAAATATTTTATAATTATATTTTAAGCATTAATCATCTTAATTAGAGTACTTAAATATTTTCAAATATTTAATTATAATTTTTTAATTAAATATTTTATAATTATATTTTAACTAATTAATCAATTTAATTAGAGTACGTAAATATTTTCAATAATTCATTATAATTATTTAATTAAATATTTTATAAGAATATTTAGAGTATTAATCTATTTAATTAGAGTACTTAAATATTTTCACTAATACATTATAATTCTTTAATTAAATATTTTATAATTATATTTTAAGTATTAATCTATTTAATTATAGTACTTAAATATTTACAATTATACATTTTATAATTACATTATAAATATTTATTTAATTGATACTGTTCGAACAAAAACTCAAAATATTTGAACGGAATTCTAGTCGAATCAGATTCCGTTCGAACGGTATTCAAAGTGTTTGAATGGGACCAAGCTAGAAACTAGTTACGAAACAGAGCAAAAAACTGAACCACAAAACACAATTTTCACATACATGATGGCATATTTTAATACAATATATTGAAAACTATATGATTATTCCTAAATATGACTATTAAATAACTTAGAAAACTATAAAAACTTACCTCTAATTTTTGCAATCCAATAAAAATATCAATCCACAATACCTATATATGCATAAAACACATTAAACTGCTGTTCTATCCCAACAAATAAATGCAACAAATATCAAGATACTTGTAAATGAAAATCGGAATGAAAAATAACAAAAACAAATATTACCTCTTGTCCTTGTCTTTTCTCTCTCAAGAATCTCTTCTCTCTCACTTCTTCCAAGCTCTCTCTCTCCACAACACTCTCTCAAAGCCTCTGCCACGCTCTCTCTCCCTCTCTCAAACTTCAATCCGAGTGAAAATGAAGTGAAATGATCGGGTTAGTAATATGTGAATTTACGTTCGAAAGGATTTTTTAGAAGTTCAAACGCGAAAATAAAAAAACCACAAATTTTTCACACAATATTTTCTCGTTTGAACTAACAATATAAGAGTTCGAACAAAAAAAAAAAGGAATATTCTCCAACATATACCGATAATTTAGTGCGAATTTTCCCTCCAAACAAAAAAAAATCGTTCGAACATACTTTATCTCTATTCGAACTTTTTTATATTCGTTCGAACAGATAATTATAGAAATATATAAATATACACATAATACACCCAATATTATTATTAGTATATGTTAAAATTATATACACTATATAATACTAAGTGTCACTAATAGCATAATACTAAGTTTCTTATCAATCTATAATATTAAGTATTACTAATAGTATAATATTTTATTTAGTATCACTAATAGTGTTATACTTATAATTAGTATCACTATAAGTATAATACTAAGTATCACTAATAGTATAATACTAAGTGATATTATAGTATAGATAGCAAAAAAATATGAAAACTAATAGTACTATAATACTTTATAATATATTCTAAGTACTTGGTTTATTACTAATATACAAACTAAATATATTAGATATATGTATTTTATACTTATATTTAATGCAATGCTTTACTATATACTTAGTATATTACTTTATAATGCAATGCTTTACACAATACTATTTTATACTCATCTAATGCATAATATATATACTATTATATATATATACTAGTTACTTACAATATATATAAGTAACTAATTAAATACTCTATCCTATATAATATAGTTATCTAATATATATTATATATATACTAGTCCAAATTTTTTTATTAGTACTTTAAATTCCATTCGAATGGACTTTAACGTCATTCGAATGGAATTTTAGGCTATTCGAATTGAATTTTAATCATTCGAACTAAAGATGATATTTGGCAGCCCCTATTCGAACGGATTGGAATCCATTCGAATAAGCAATTGCCAAACACTACAGCACAACATCATCATTCCTCTAATTCACTTTAATTAGATTACATAATTATTTTATAGATCAACAGTATACTAATGGCAAGCAACAGCGGAAGAAAACGTTCCCGACTCCAGACAGGCCAAAGTAGTAAAGCAGCTCCTTCTTAGCCGGCCGTGAGGCCTATACTAGTTGAGCGAGAGATCATTCTGGATGACTTCCGTGATCTCACTTGGGAGGGACGGAGCATACATGACATCATCCCCGATCGTGGATGGACCTCGATCTGTCGGCAGAGGGGCACAGCATATCCTGAGATGGTCAATGAGTTTTACCGTGCCATGGGAGAGCAGTCTGGTGATGCTTTGTGCTACAACTTAGTAGTCTGGGGAGTGAGTATTATCTTCTCTTCCCGCGTTATTGTTGAGTTTCTTGATTTGTGGTGGGAGCCCGAGGCATATCCTGCAGCAGCAGTGAGAGCAGCGACTGCACCATCTAGAGAGGACACACTAGTTGCATCCTCATCGCTAGCGCTAGATGTACAGACGGTAGAGTTGGATGCTGGCTTGGATGATAGTGAGAGCGACGATGAGGTACTTGATGATGGTCTCACAGACGATCAAGTTCGTGACCTAGTGTGAGACCCTTCGGCTCCTCCATATGATGGTAGTAAAATGATCCGACAGGCCGACTGTATAACATTTTTTAGAATGCTTAATCTGATTGTCGGGTATAACATTGATCCGAAAAAACACAAGACTGATTTTGGGATCGAGCGGGCCAGATTTTTGTTACGGTTAGCACAAGGGGAGCCGATTGATTTGACATTATATTTCTTCTTCCGCATTCGAACAGAGTCATGCTATTCGGGTGGAGGTAGTCTACCATTTGCACTGTTGATATCTAACCTTTTACTCCAATCGGGGGTTACAGTGACTTCGACTAAGCGGAGGTCACCACAGATGGGGCTCGTTAACAAGATCACATTCAGCAAGAGCAAGGGTCACTTGCCGAAGACTCATGCAGTACAGGATCAGCCTCCGCGTACTGATCCAGCTTCTACTGCTGCTGCCCCTGTTGAGAGACAGCCTGCTGGTGCTACTTCGGATGAGGTACAAGCTATATTGGTGGAGCACTGCCAAATTATATTGATGGACTTCATTTAGCCCATCATGGAAAAGTTTAAGGACCTGGAAGGATGATTTTGATTTACTTAATAAATAGATATTATTAGTTATTATTTTACCTTTTTTTTTTTTTTTTTTATGTTGTATAGAACGTCTAACTCCTTTTGGGATGTAATTAATGCATGTTTTTATTTTTAGTGTTTGCTAGCCTCTTTATTATTAATTATATTTTCTTCTCATTATACTTAATGTTCACAATAATTGAAAAAATGACACTATCTTTAAAGTAATATTTATTTAACTAAAATATTTTTAAATTAATTACATAAAATTAATTTATGAATTCATAAATATTTTAATTCATTGTAAATCATAATATATAATATATAGACATTTTTATTTACTTCGAACCAATTATATTGCATTCGAATAGATTAATTATCTGTTTGAATTAAATTTTATTAGTTCGAACGGTTTAGATTTTTTGAGACGATCTAATTCGTCTCAGAATCTCCGGTTCAAACTAATATGTATTAGTTCGAACGGATTTATAAGGTTCTCCATGTTTTGAGACTTAAATTTCGTCTCTGAAAAGTATTTTTAGGGACAAAATTTATTTCGTCCCTAACAAATTTCATCCCTAAAAATTAAATTTCTTGTAGTGCATCTCCCAAGAACTTCGACCTCCACCACATGCAAATGATGTATACACAAACTAAACATCCAAAACAAATTATGTATTTTGGGGTTAACAGCTATGGACTTGTGTGTAGGTGCTAGAATTCAGCTAAGCATCACGTTTTTTGGCTAGACTCTTTTTTTTTTTGGATTGTAATATAATGTAATTGCTTAGAATATGAAGTAAGTACTTTGTGTAATTGCTTTATGAATTGTAATTTAAGGTAAGATATATATTGTTTTAATGTATTTTTTTTTTAAATACTATCTTTCACAAATACGTATTTGCAGTTACAACAAATTTGTGCGACCTCACGACGGAACATATTTTTTGTGGTGGTATAATTGTTGTATAAAATTATTTGCAACAAAAAATCATATTATAAAATTATTGGCGATGCAAAAAGCTATTTTTCTTGTAGTAATAATACAAAAAGAATTTAGTTATTTAAATTATATTATATTTTAACATGGGCTTACAAAAATAAGTTCAGATTATATATGTAAGTCCTAAACAACAACGGTATGTGCATCTTTATTAAGTAAAATAAAAATCGAAACAAGTCATGTTAACTCCATAGATATGAATGAACAAAACAGACACAAGTTAACGTAAAATAATGGAAAATTTTCTTGTTGTTGACTTTTGGGAAATTATCCAGAAGCAGAGGAAAGATGGGGCAGTTCAAGCGGCTTCTACGGTGCACTCATCACCATAACAGGCATTCCCATTCCCATGGGCCTTCAATAGACCAATTAAGGGCGAAATGGGAAGCACAACATATATTGTGTCTAGCATACCATCAAGTGTGCCCGTGGCAGCCTGCACAAATTATCTAATATTTGTCACAAATCGTTGTCTCAAGTGACATGTCACATGTTTTCGGGTAATCAAAGGATATACCGGTCATCAGCTACCATGCTGTATGAGTAGCCTCCATATGTGACCGATCCGTCGTAGTAATGCTAGCTACTGTAGGTTAGTATAATCGTGGGATAGTAAATTTGAAGGTCATTGTTACAATTCTCGCTGGAGTGGCATGCACTAACCATGCATCCCTTTCCCACTTTGTCTGATCATACTTAACTTTCTTTACCTTGTTCCCCACCTCCCCAACAATTTCATTCCTACAATTAAAAGGAAAGTCTGATGTCATGGTAGTAATACTTGGTGCATAAAAATTTCACATGTTTGTTAATGTATGTGTTAGGCTACACAATCCCTTTATAAAAAAAAAAATTCATATCATTTTTTAGAAGAGAAATAGTTCATTCACAAAGAAATCTTTTAAAAGTAGGCTCGCAAATTAACTAATGTAACTCGATCTGATATATCGTATTATATTATAATTTTTTCTGTAAAATAAATCTGACGTACCACACTAATTCATACTAATAGTTAAATTTAATAAAATATCTTTCATATAGTTTAACACTTCAATTTCCAAAGGGCGAAAAAGGGTGACATGACATATAAAAATCACAGATACTACGGTGTACAATTTGTTGCAAGTTGAACCAAATCCAAACGTAAGAAGACTTTTGGTTTACTACATAATAAAAGAAAAATTTATAAGGGCTTAATGGTTTCTAACGTTCTGTCCTTTTGTTTTACAAGTAAAGCTTTAATTTGCAGAGTATATTGTCAAGAACTCATGAATAAGTGCATTGAAGAATGTTAAGGACTGTCTCAAAGCTCCTGTCCAGAACGCCACTAATGCATCTTCACAAGATAAAGATCAATCGGATTAAACAAACACATGTTTCACAGTTAGAGTAGACTACATATTTCATAGTTAGACTTGGAAACTATTTTGTATAGTTGTAGTTTAGTTCAATTTCTTATCATTCTCTCTTAGAACTAAGACTCCTACTTAAATTTGTAAGTGATCTATATAAATAATACACGCTGCACCATAATTTGGTGAGCTGAATATATTCAACAAAGTCATACAATAACATGGTATCAAGAGCCAAGTGACCCGCATCCTCTCTTGATCTTCTTCTTCTTCCTCCTCTTCTTCTTCTTCTTCCCTTTTTTTTTTTTTTAATATTTCAATTGGGGACCAAACTTCTAGCCCTCTGAGTCCAACATATCTTCTCCAGTTTTCTCTCTGCCAAATATTTCATCAAACACCTTCCCTCCGTCAATCACTCCTCTTCCCAATTTCACCTCACTCAAACTCAGTCGTGACAATTACCTCCTTTGGAAGGCACAGGCCACCCCCACATCAAGGGACTTTTTTTTTTGGTTATATCGATGGCACCACACCCTGCCATCCTCCTCTTCTCAATACACCCACCCAACCCTCTGTTCTAAATTTGCCTTTACATGGAATATGCAAGATCAATTTATTTTGAGTGCCATGAACTCCTCATTGATAGAAACTCTTCTTACACGTTACGAAATGCACCACTTCCATGCAGGTATGGATATGTCTAGAACGAATGTTTTCCTCCACCCCTTGTGCCCCTTCCATGAATATGCACTATCACCTCTCCACCCTCAAGAAAGGAAAACACAACCATCTTAGACTATTTCCACAAATTGACAAGCTTAGCTGACACTTTTACTGTTGTCAATCAACCTTTAAATTATTTTGGTCACTCAAGAGTGTATTAAATTGAATAATGTTCCCTGTGTTGTCGTCGAGTGACAATAGGCTCGAATGAGACGGTAACACTTTAGTGTAGACGTCGTTGCTTGTTTGCTGATGGAAGCTAGAGGATACTTGGTCACGAATGTGCCATTCTTAACAGGTCATAATAGGTTATAACGTGTCAAAACGGATTGAGCCATTATCAATCCGTTAAATAATCGTGTTTTAACGGGTCAACCCATTTTGATCCGGACTCGTTAAGATTAAACGCAAATCTGCTATTATCATGTTGTGTTCATGTTGAGTTAACGAGTCGTGCCACATATTGCCACCCCTAGGGAGACCATGGTGCATACCTTAATAAAACATATGATTTTAAAAAAACAAAACGTACTTTTTAGGGGTGTGCAATGTCTTGTGTGATTGATGGGTGCATTATTGAGTTTGAGAAATTGCAAAATGTCAAGCATTATATTTTCTCTATATTTATTTGTTTACATGATTTCTTGTTTAGACTTGTATGTATTTTGAGCATTAGTCTTATTTTTCACTTGTTGAAATTTTGTGAAATCTTACCGTAAAAGTTCCGCCTATGGTTCCACGAAGAATTTGATACAGAAGATGGGTATGTGTATAGAGGTCTAGCTTTGCCTGAGGTGTGGATATTGGAACTAATTCCCGTATGTATTTAAGTGTTATTTTTGGCGCTAGATTATTTATGGATGAATGCAATATTCTTTTGTTCATAGTTTCAAGACTTGTGGCTTATGGATATTAGGATTGTGATGTATTTCAATTTTCTATTATTGCTAGATTTTAATGACTACCTTTTTTTTTTGCCGCCAATTAACTGTACACATTTATCAACATACGAGCACACACACCATGTATTCACATTGTGTGAGGGGTGTATGACCCGAGTGGCTAACATCCCGGCTGCCTCCAAACCATAAGTGATGAGGGCTGGGGCAGAACACAAATCACATGTACTCATTTTTTAAAAAAAGTGAATAAATTTGAGATCTACATAAAAAAATTCATTTTTAATAGTGGATTCATGAACTATATTTTAAAGAGTGGACGGGACTTGTACGTTCTGTAACTCTATCAAACATTACTTTTAGTTAATATATTAGATTTGGAATTTGTTGTTCTCGATGGTCTCAAATATGGATTCGCATGGTGGATGTAGAAATTACGGCATGTATACTTGTTTAATGACTCAATGTACTTAGCATATTAAAAATGAGGCAACGCCTTATTACATAAACAACGTAGTAAAAAACAAATGAAAAAAAAGGAAAATTCTTTCTTATCCCACGATGATTAATGCAAGAAGGACAACTTCGTTTTGGCAGCTAGAGATAGAAGCAAAAGAGTGAACATTTAAACAAACTCATTGGAACAAATACAAGAAAACGAAGACATGCATATCGTTAAGGCCAGTATTCTTCAATGGTTGGTAGAAGCCAAGCTATTTCCAATGTCAATGACAAATCGGTATCTTACATCACCCTTAGCAAGACGCTCCATTGCCTTATTAAGGTAGTCTATTGGAATAAGCTCAATATCTGCTGTGATGTTATGTTTTGCAGCAAAATCTATCATCTCTTGAGTTTCCTTCAATCCTCCAGTGGCGCTCCCCGCAACCATTTTCCTTCCTGTTAAAACAATTCTTATTAGCTCTATAGCTATAGATGAAAAGTCTGATGAAATTTCAGGTAAAAACATAGGGAAAAGTTAGCAGTTGACTGTAAAGGAAATTACCCATAAGCAGAGGAAAGATTGGTAGCTCCAGTGGCTTCTCTGGTGCACCCAACATAACAAGCTTTCCATGAGACTTTAATAGACCAATTAAAGGCATAATGGAATGCACAGCAGAAACTGTATCCAGTATACCATCGAACGTGCCCTGTGCAGCCTGTACAAATTTAATACTTTTAACAATCGCTCTCTAATATTATCAGGTCATCAAGAGGATCAGGACTAGAGAAAAATGTTGTTAGATAACACTCACCTGGATTTGTTCTTGGTCACGACTATGTAAGAAGGAGTCAGCACCAAGATGCTCCAGAGCTTCATCCTTCTTGCTAGTGGAGGTACTAATTACAGTCACTTTTGCTCCAAAAGCCTTGGCAAATTTAACACCCACATGACCAAGTCCACCTAGGCCAACAATCCCAATGTGTTTACCCGGCTCCGCTAACCCATAATATTTCAAAGGACTGTAAAGTGTTATCCCAGCACAAAGAAGGGGAGCACTAGCATCGAGTGGTAAGTTTTCAGGGAATCGAAGGATGTAGCGCTCATTAGCTACCATAGTGTCTGAGAAGCCTCCGTATGTAATTGTGCCATCGTGATGAATGTCATCATATGTCAGTATCGTTCGGGGACAATAAATTTCAAGGTCATTGTTGCAGTTCTCGCAAGAGTGGCATGCACCAACCACGCATCCCACTCCCACTTTGTCTCCCACTTTAACTTTCTTCACCTCATTCCCTACTTCTATCACTTCCCCAACAATTTCGTGCCTGCAATTAAAATGAAAGTGCAACGTTATTGCATACTGCAATAGTTACTTTGTGTACCAAAAGATCTATTGACGTGTTTGTTGATCTTTTTTAGGCTACAAAATCGCTTAAAATGAAATGGAAACTTACCCAGGAACAAGTGGGTATTTGGAACTACCCCAATCGTTTTTAATCTTGTGAAGGTCGGAGTGGCATATCCCACAATAAAGAACTTTGAACCTTACATCCTTGTCTCCGGTTGCCCTATAGATATACCATTTAAAGCACAAATTTAAAGCTCAGAAGCATGAGAAATCAATATATAATGACAACTAATGAGAGACAATCACAATGCATAGATCCTTTTCCTTGCTAGTTGATGAAACTTTGAAACTAATAAACATTAATACATTTACTTTAAATGCTAAGAGAAGAAGATTGAAAGGAAGGAAAAACCGATCAAGTAGGAATGGAATTAAGGTGGAGAGCAAGAGATCAAGGGGGGACCTTCTGGAGAATTTGAAAGGCGAGAGAAGGCCAGAAGAATCTTTAGCTGCCCATCCAAAGGCCTTTACCGGGTGTTGTTCCTCGGGTGCTTTCGACATTTTTACCTTTTTTAGACACTTATGTACTTTAAAAACAACTAACAAATAGTAACAATAGAGTGAGAGCAAGAACAATGAGGGAGAGATATATGATAAGTATGGGATGTGAATTGTGGAGGCAGAAACAAGCTTTCGATGTATATATAGGGGGAGTGGAGTATTGAATTGGGGTTGGGATGACGTATTGGGTGAGCAAATGGGGTAAATACGTGAGGTAATGGCTTATGTAATCTCTTTAACTACTTTTTGTCTTCGATACAGAGATGAGTGCATGGTTTAATTTGGCTGACGTACTCGATTACGTAATTCCTAATGTCTCAGATCAGTGTTCTCAAGGGTCAAATACATGTGGGTCCGGTTTTGGATGGTCGTGGAAATCATGCGAAAGTCCGATCGTAACGATTGCGTATCGACCGTTCGGCAATTTCTGAATAATCTGGTTTTCAACTCGATTATGGTAATATGATATTAAATGAATAAAGATTATTTATTATATATTATTTATAAATTTATAATTTAATATTATATTATAGGATAATAAGATAATTATAAAAAAATAAATGATGTCCATCAAATATTATAGGATAATTATAAGATTATTAAATATGTCCATCAAATATGTTAACTCATATATTTTTATTTTTTTATTTTTTGAATGGTTAAATAAATGATTATTAGTAAATTTATATATATATTTTTTTATTTTGTATTTTCGATTTTTGAAGGGGCATTTGTTCATTTTCCTGCTCCAGCACCTGGTTTGCCTTTTAGTTTCATCATAATTTGTTTATTTGTGTAACTGAATATTAGCCCACACTGTTTTTATTAGCTCATTCATAATTAAAAAACAAATTGTCGACGTCAATCTGAGGTGGGTAACTCATGTCATTGTAGAGATTATATGGGTTTGATAAGGGGGTGACAGTGAGAACAATGCCTCGACGGTGAACTAAAAGTTTATTCATTGAAGCTTGTGGAAAAATAAAAGGAAATGGGAAACCAAAAGTTTATTCATTGAAGCTTGTGGAAGAATAAAAGGAAATGGGAGATTGGAATGAAACTTTGATCTGAAGCTAAAGAAGAAAAGGGGAGAAGAAGAGATGAAGCCTAAGTCAAGTTTGCCTGTAGCGAGAAGTTGTGAACGCAATAAAGGAGTTTGGGAACTGGAAAAGGACGAGAGAGAGGGGTCAGTTTCAATTAATTAAATAATCTAGTGTAGTGTTTACTATGACTTTTGTGTGTGTTTGCTTACATGGAACACTTCTATTGGATGAGGTTTGATGGCTTAACAACAGACGAATTGTTGCAAAGCGGCCCTGTACATAATAATATATGACATATTGATATAGTGAAAATTATAAAATGTAAAATTTAAAAGTTAAAAATTATAAAATTTAAAATTTCAAGGTTGAATTTAAAAAGAAAACTAAAAAAATAAATCTCGTATGTAAAATTATAAGTACACGTGGCATTACTCTACGCATATTAACTAAAGTTTTGAATACAGTTTGAGTGACTGTTTCTGTTAAAACACTGGAATGAAATATTTCGATACTAGTACTGTTTTGAAATAGTCTATATATAATAAATTAATTATATATATATTATATTTCAAAATAATATCAATACAAGTTTTAAAAAGTTAAAATACATATTTATAAAACTCAATAATACTTCTAACTTCTCAATCTAATTATTTTAAAAAAATAATCACTCATCTTTATCATAAAAATGTGAGTAATGATTTGATTTTTAGTCCTCAAGAAAAGGGGATTAGAAAAAATTAAAAAAATAGTTTTTAAATGTTAGAATTGGTTTGAAAATTATGAAAAAATTAGAATTTTTACATTAATTATGAAAAGTAACTAATTTATGTTGGTACTGACTGGTACGCAAAAAATTGGCCAGCATTTAACCTGGTATGAAACAGATACATTTCATGTACCGATCACTATTTCGATACGAGAAATATCTACCATACCGACTAGTACAATACAAAATTTAAAACTTTGATATTAATGTTATATTACAAAAACAAACTAGCAAAAAACAAACGAAAAAATAACTATTTACATCTCATGTCATGTAAGAACAACCCGGTTGATTACACTATAATAGAGATTTAAGAAGACGGAAAAGTAAAATAATTTCTTATTCCACAATAATCAATTATACTGCAAGAAGGACAAGGCATTGTACGGCAGCTAGAGATAAAAGCAAAGGAGTGAATAATTAAACAAGTTTGCCCAATTGGTGTGTCGCTGCAAATTGTTTTTAATTTTTATTCTTTATTTTAAATATTTTTAAACATATTTAAAATCTTTTAAAAAATATAAAAAAACCATCAATACACTAATAGCCATTTCCTTAAATCATTAACTAAAATAAATATTAAAAATAAAATACAATACATAAATAGTTAAATTGAGGGATCAAACTCAAAAAACACTATCATTTTCCATTAAACAAACACATTGGAACGTCAAATACAAGAAAACCAAGACATGCAGACCATCAAGTTACTCTTCAATGGTTGGTAGAAGCTAAGGTGTTTCCAACATTAATGACAAATCGTTATCTAACATCACCTTGTTAAGGTAGTCTACTAGAATAACCTCAATGTCTACTGTGAAGTTATGTGATGAACAAGCTGATGGAATTCCGAGTTATAACATAGGGAAAAGTAAGTGGTTGATCTAAAAGGAAATGACCCATAGGCAGAGGAAAGACTAGTAGCTCAAGCGGCTTTTCTGGTGAACCCAACATAACAAGCTTTCCATTAGACTTTAACAGACCAATTAAGGGCATAATGGAATAAGATACTGTATTTAGTATATCATCAAACGTGCCCTGCCCGTTCCCCCAAAACGGCGTCGTTTTGGCTCCTTTAGTGAAACCCTAAATCCCTCCCATGCCGTCTCTCTCTCTCTCTCTCTCTCTCTCCCCACACCGTCTCCCATTCACTCTAGTGACCCTCCTCCCCCCCCCTCCCCACAGCCCGTGAGCTTCGTACACTGCCACAGCACACGCACACTTTCTCTTTTCCATCCTCAAACGGGCTAGGTCACTCCGTCGTGGTGCACCACCCATAGCGGGCTCCACTCCCTCTTGGCCTTAGTTATCCCTTAGTTCTCCCTCATTCATTTCTTATGCTCCCTTTCACCCTTTCTGTTTCGAGTCTGTTGTGGGCACCAAAGCTCCTTTGCCTCTTTCTCACTTTTCCCTTGCCTCAAACACTCTGCCCATCTTTTTGAGCCACTACTAGGACTCTAACCTACCACCACCACCTCTGCTGCCGCCTACCTCCCCTCCCTGTCCCTCTCTGTCCTCATTGCTCTATGCCCCTCCAACTCTCTCTCTCTCTCTCTCTCTCTCTCTCTCTCTAAATCTTAGTCCTCTCCCTCTGAAGATATAGACCGTTGGCCACCCTGCCTCAGTCATCCCTCCCACCCAACTTTTGTTTCAATCGTTTGAACATAACATAGGTTAAGAATCATGGTTGTGGCTTTTCAAAGCAACATATCAGTTTTCATGATTTACCTGCATTCTTGATTCCACTATTCAACAACATCATCGCCCATGCAAGCATTGGGTCACTTGTTGGTGGTAACTCTCACGACCAGCAGCAGAGCTCAGGACGCTTTGATCATTCAGAAAGTTTTCCTCCAAGAAGTAAGTGGTACTCATTACTAACTTCGAAAATAATTGTTGATGGAAACTATAAAATTGTGATTTGTGTAGTCTGGTCATGATTCTATGCGGTGTTCGAGGGTCCCTATAAAGCGTTGGGATTGAATTTGTAGATTGGTTATGGTTCTGTGTGGTGGTCGAGGGCCTCTATGAAGTGTTGGGATTGAAATGGTAATTTGCTTGTGATTATGTGAGGTGGCTGAAGGCCATTGTGAAGTGTGAGGATTGAATTTTCTATTTAAATTAGTGTGCTTTTCATAATAAATATTGTTGTTGTTATGTCATTCCTCATGCAATAACTGATGCATTTTTTGATGCATTGTAATTGACACATGCTCATGATAATCTTTCCATTGAGTTCTGATTTTGTGTGTAAGTTGAAATTAGTAAAATTGTTGGATTTGGTGTCAAAAGATTTTGAGTGTTTGTGTATCACGATCCTAAGTTGTCGCTGAGCAGCAACTTGCTCAGGCGAGACAGTAACACTCTAGAGTAGACGGGTCACCAAAGTTTTGAATACAATAGAGTGTGGGAAGTGGAAGCTTAGGCGTCACTAGTGGACAACATGATCTAACTTTTGAGGTAATAATCCTTAAGATCCATAGGTGTTGTAGGATATGTATTTGTGGAGCAGGAGGCTTTGGCTTGCATGGCCTGCATTGGGATTTTAGACGTGATGTGCTAGTGGGAGAACTTGTTATGATCATAATGCTAGAACCTATGTAAGTAGAGGTAGAGAATACTGACTCCATAAGTCCTTGGGGATTAATTTTAGTCATGTAAAGCAAATTTCTATAAGGGGGGAGGATGTGAAGCCTAACTAGCAACTAAGGCCCAAGTCGTTATAGGACTGGCAAGCCCACCACCAAAATGATGTTGTTTTGGTCCTCTGAAAGCAACAAACCCTAATTTTCTCACCTTTCTCTTCTCTCTTCTTCTCTCTCTCTCTCTCTCTCTCTCTCTCTCTCTCTCTCTCTCTCTGTGTTCACACCATCTCCCAGTCCTCTCCTCGTGACTAACAATGCCTCCCTCCCTAGCTCAATCTCCCATCCCTCACCTCTCTGTCCCTCAATCTCTCTCCTTCCCTGTTTCTCTTTGCAATTTTTCATCTCCTAGTTTATTTTGCATCCAGTGTGCTGCTGCCACCCAAGCCCAACACCATGTCCCTACCTAGGTTGTCGCATAAATAGACCAACCACACAGAAGTCCTACCAAAACTAGAACAGCTCACATGTAGGGATGTAAAAATAAACTGAAAAATTGGAAAACTGACTCGGACTGTTTGGTTCGGTCTGGCTTTCGACCGATTTGGTTCGGAATTGGTTCCTTCATTTTAAAAACCGGTCAAATATGGACTAGAATCAGTTTTAAGTTTCCAACACCGGACCATACTCGTTAAGATATTATATATATTTTATTAATTTTTAATATTATATATAATATATTTTATATTATATGTAATTTTTTATATATAATATATATAATTATGTATGAAATAATATATTATAATTTATAACATAACATTTTAATCTTAAACATGAATATTTATTTGATCATATGTTTTAAATATAAAATATATATATTAAATATATTTTATTGCCTAATAAATTCTCAACATATTTTTTTTGATAAATGCATTAGTAATACTAATATAAATAATATATTAAAACTGAAAAGCTAGACCGAACCAGACCTGAACTGGTAAAACTGCAAGTATCGGTTTAAGGGATAACCAGTGCGTAATCGGTTTTAAAAAATGCACAACTGGTATTACCAGTTTGATCCTAAATTTTGTCCAAAACTTAATCAAACTGGACTGATTACACCTCTGTTGACATGTATCTAGGTGTTCTCTTTTAAGACATGTTTAACACGACTAAAACAAAATTTACAACTTCATCAACAAAATGCTAAAAATTCATTAATGTTGCGCGTAGCCACGTCTTGAGAAATTTCGAACAAACCTCAAAGCATCGATCAATCATATCTTGAGGGATTTTCAAGGTGCTATTGGGCTTCGTTATTGACATCTATAAGATTATCACGAATTAGTATTTAATACCCTCTAAGAAGTTTAAGTAGACGCGCGTACAGAAAAACTCATATACCTTCTTATTCGACATTGATTAATTATACTTTAATTGTAAGGAGATCAATAATCATGTTTTGCTCGAGAAGAAGTAAAAGATGAGAAATATTTAATTAAATTCCTTGAAACAAATACAAGAAAACTAAGACAAGCCCGATCGATTAAGGCAGTCTTTAGTTGGAAGAAGCCAAGCTATTCCCAATGTCAATAACTAAGCTAGGTACAGACAATCAAAATGGAACATTGAGTACTTGATGATACCAAGGCAAAAATTTGCGTTTGACGAGATTTCAATAGACAATTAAAGGCAAAATTGAATGCATAGCAGATATTGTATCTAGCATAGACATGCCCAGACCAGCAGTGCCTCTCTCCATTGCCCAATCTCCAATTCCTCTTCTCTCCTTTCCTCAAGCTCTCTTCTCCCGCTCGCAATCTCTCTCCCTCTCTGTTTCTCTTTGCAATTTTTCATCTCCCCGTTGGTTTCACAACCAATGTTTCGTGAGCACCCAAGCACAACATCACGTTGCTGGTTAGATTGCCATGCAACGAGACCCACCACGTAGAAGTCAGACCAAAACTAGAACAATTTGTTAGAATATTTTAAATGTGGGCTGCTATTGATTGCTGCTTTATAAAAACGTGTTAGATATAAATAGCTCATAATGGTACTTTGGTTGAACCCAATAAGTTAAGTGATCATTTTGGGGTTCATTGCACCTTAGTAAAATAGGATTATATCCTATTTAAATTGTGGTTAATTGTATGTAGGCCTAGAAGTTAAAAGAGTCTTATTCTGTTTTTCTAGACTCATTGGGTTTTGGAGTTTTTAATGGGAGGACTCCACATAGGACTTCTATATATATGGCTAGGTCCCCTCTCCTCTCCATATACGTATTTGAATTTATTAGCTTGTCCCATTGATAGCTAATTTTTGTGAGGAGAAGGAGGGGAAGAGTTGGCCACTAATATTTACAAGTGGGATTTCAATTTGGTCTCTGCAGATGGCTTCCGCATGTATGATTTCTATATTTTTTAATCCTTTTGTTTATTAAGATTCTTTTCTCTAGCATGTGTTTCTGGTTTTTCTATCAACATGTGGTATCAGAGCCGATCATGCTAGAATTAGAATCTTTCGTATAAATTGGTATAAAATATTACCTTTCTTCTGTTTCGTTTGTTCCAAAAGCAATATTGTTTGTAAATTTCTTTACTTCTCCGTGGGTTTTCAATTTACATATTCGGTTGAAAAATCAATTGATATCTCAACTATTCTTCTTTTGTCTTATTACCCATGTCGTTATTGTTGTTTTTCCTTATTAAGGTTATAGCAATTACATTTAATTTGTAATTTTCTTTTAAGTTGATACCCATTATTTTAAAACACTGTATATGTGTTTTTCGGGTATTTAATATTGTTTCCCCTCAATTAATTTTATTTTTTGATCCAAGAATTGCAAGAAATTGAGAAAAATCCATTTGAAAACCCTTTGACCTGAATTTCAGACCCGCGACCTCATTATGACCCGGCTGGAGGTAGAAGATGAATTCTCCTCCAGCCTTGACAACGCCCACTCGCACCAAGTGGCACGTGCGGCGCGTGAGGACGTATAGAGAGTGATTTTCGCTCGTTTCTTTTTCCAGTATTCATTCACTCGCCCTATTATTTTTTCTATATTATTTGAAAAATTTTTGTACAACCATAAGACACTGTTTTATAATTTAGAGCATTATTTACGCATTTTTTGAGGAGCTACAGTATACTGAAAATTGTGATACATTTTCTGGTGAATATTCAAGGCCTTATAAGATCTATGCATATGTGTACTCTCTCTAAGCATGAATGTGGATGCATGTTATTTTTGTAACTTGTTATAAACATTCTTTTAAAAATATATACTTTTCAAGTTCATATTTAATTTTAGACATATCTATTTTCTTATATGCTTGATCTGTTTATATTATTTTTTGTCTATCAATCACATTTGTATTCTGACTTTGATGATTATGATTATCATTTTGTGATTGAATTTTCATGGGCATTATGATTATCCTTGTTTTCTCTTTAAAGAGAAATCTTTTGATCTTTTTGAGGGTGGTAGCCGCCAAGGTGGTACACTCATTGAAAATATATATATATATATATATTGCACATAATATCTTGCCCAAAGGTGTTATTGTGTGTAATATTTTAGAAAGTTGTGAGAAGTAGTTAATGAGATTGCATTAGTTTAGAAATTTCCTTCCGCCTAAAGGTGATGGTATTTTGAAAACTGATGTGATTTTATTAATTTGTTTCATGATATGTTTTAAGAGTACCTTATAGCATGTTGTTCAGTTAGCCCAAAGGTGACTTTACAATGATGCATCAAGGCTCTTACTGATATGTTTTAAGAGTACCTTACAGTATGTTGTTTAGTCAACCCAAAGGTGACTTTACAATGATACACCAAGGCTCTTATCGTAATGAAGCTCATATGGTTCCGAGCTTATTTCGAGCTATCTAATTAATAGCCTATATTAATTAGACAGATTTGTTATCATCCATTAATTGCATGCTTTAGTTTTGGATGATATTTAAATAATATGTATTATTTAATGTTTCCGCAGTTTTGAGTGCCTCCTCTATTTCAAGTCAATTGTCTGCTATTGAAACTTTGACTGGAAATAATTATGTGAGATGGAAAAGAGATGTAGAAATTGCACTTGGTCTTTTGGGATTGGATTTTGCCTTGGAAGAGCAGCCTTCAAAACCTACTGATAAGAGCACTGCGGAATATGTGGTTGAGTATCAAAAGTGGGAAAGAGCTAACAGGCTTTGTTTAAAAATCATCAAACGTTCTATATCTGATTCCATTATGGGACAATGACAATGCTAAAAACTTTTTGGGTGCCATAGGACAAAGGTTTATTGAATTTGATAAAGCTGAAATTGGAGACCTGATGGATAGACTGATGAGTATGAAATATGATGGTTCAAGTGGAGTTAGGGAATACATTATGAAGATGATACATATATCCTCCAAATTAGAAGCCCTTAAAATTCCCATTGCAGAGCCTTTTCTAGTGTATCATGTTCTCAATAGCCTTCCTAGCCAGTTCAATCAGTTAAAGGTTGCTTATAATGCTCAGCGGGATAAATGGGATTTAAATGATTTAATTGTGGTATGTGCCCAAGAGGAGTGTAGGATGCGTCGTGAGACTGTTGAAACTGTGCAATTAGCTTTTCAGCCACAACAAAACAAGGGGTCTTCTCATAATCATAAGCCTAAATTTCAAAAAGGTTATAAGTCACACCGAAATGAGCACAATAAAAGATTTGGAGGTCAGACTTCTGGTGGTTCTAAAGAAATTATAATGAATAGTGATCAGTGTAAGTTTTGTAAAAAGAAAGGTCATTGGCAAAAGGATTGTTTTAAGTTTAAGACATGGCTAGAGAAAAAGAAGAAGAAGAACTTGACAGGTATCTCCTTGGCCTTAGTTTGTTTTGAGTCTTCTTTGGTTGATGTACCTTTAAATTCTTGGTGGATAGACTCAGGTGCAAGTATTCATATTGCAAATTCGTTGCAGGGGTTTGTAAGCAAAAGGAGGCCAAGTGAGAATGAAGTGAACTTTTGTGTTGGGAATGGAGTTCATGTGAAGGTCGAGTTTATAGGAGTAGTAAAGTTATATTTAGATTCTGGTTTTTCTCTTGTTTTGGAGAACACAGTTTTTGTACCCACAATGAGACGAAATTTGATTTCTATATCAAAACTTGATAATTCTGGTTTTTCATTTAAGTTTGGTAATGGAAAAGTTGAATTGTTTTATGATTATCGTCTGGTTGGAAATGATCTCTTATGTGATGGTTTATATAGAATGTCTTTGAATTCTTTTGGTGAAGTCTCTTGTGTTACCAATATAGCGAAGAAAATGCCTTTAATCCGTGAATCATCTTCTATGTTGTGGCACAAGAGATTAGGGCATATTTCAAAGGATAGAATGGAGAGATTGATAAAAGTTGAGATACTTCCCTCTCTAGATTTTTCAGACTTTAACAGTTGTGTGGACTGTATAAGAGGAAAGTTGACTAAATCCACAAGGAAGGGTTCTACTAGGAGTAACAGTATTTTGGACTTAATACATACTGATATTAGTGGACCTTTACCTTCTACCATATGTGGAAATAAGTACTTCATAACTTTTATTGATGATTTCTCTCGATATGGATATGTTTATCTGATTAATGATAAATCTCTTGCTCTTGAGAAATTTAAGATTTTCAAAATAGAAGTAGAGAAACAATGTGGGAAAAGCATTAAAGTTGTAAGATCTGACCGTGGTGGTGAGTATTATGGGAAGTATGATGAATCTGGTCAAAATATGGGTGATTTTGCAAAATTTTTACAAGGATGTAGAATAGTGCCTCAATACACTATGCCTGGAACACTCGAGCAAAATGGTGTTTCTGAAAGACGTAATCGGACTCTGAAGGATATGGTTAGGAGTATGATGAGCAGAACAAATTTACTAGAATATCTATGGGGTGAAGATTTGAAAACTGCCATGTACATTTTAAACAGGGTTCCTAGTAAAGCTGTTTCAAAAACTCCTTTTGAATTGTGGACAGGCCGTAAGCCAAGTTTAGCTCATCTCAAAGTTTGGGGATGTCCAGCTGAGGTTAGAATTTATAATCCTCTTGAAAAGAAATTAGACCCAAAATCTACCCCTGGTTATTTTGTTGGGTATCCTGATAGATCAAAAGGATATAAATTCTATTGTCCTAATCGTGGTACCAGAATAGTTGAGTCCATTACTGCTAAATTTTTGGAGAATGATGTTGGTGACAGTGGGAGTTCTGTATTGAAAGAATTTTTTGTTGAACCAGATCCAGTTGTTGTTCCAATCCCTGTTATACAAGAAAGAGTTGTTTCTCAGTCAATTGAAATTATTAGTGAAGAATCTGGGCAACAAGAAGAACTTCCAACAGTGATTGAATCAGTTTCTAAGCCACAAGTGAGAAGATCACAAAGGGAAAGAAGGTCTGCATTGCCTATTGATTACATTGCATATTTGTCAGAAAGTGATTTTAATGTTGGGCATATAGTTGATCCTGTTACTTTTAAGCAAGCCTTAAGATGTCCTGAGTCAGATAAATGGTTAAGTGCTATGGAAGATGAAATAAATTCTATGGAAAAGAATAGAGTCTGGGAACTTGTTGAACTTCCTCCAAATGCTAAGGCTATAGACAACAAATGGATTTTCAAAAGTAAACTAGACTCAAAAGGAAATGTTGAACGAAAGAAGGCAAGATTAGTTGCAAAAGGATTTACTCAGCGAGAGGGCATTGACTATACTGAAACATTTTCACCAGTTTCATCAAAAGATTCTTTTAGAATTATCATGACACTTGTAGCACATTATGATTTGGAGCTTCATCAAATGGATGTGAAGACAGCGTTTTTAAATGGAGATCTTTGTGAAGAGGTTTATATGAGACAACCTGAAGGTTTTATTGAGAAGGGAAAAGAAAATTTGGTATGTAAGTTAAATAAGTCCTTATATGGCCTGAAACAAGCATCTCGACAGTGGTATTTGAAATTTGATGAGATTGTAACTTCTCTCAGTTTTGTTGAAAATAAAGTTGACCAGTGCATATATCGGAAGACTAGTGGGAGAAATTTTATTTTTCTCATTCTATATGTTAATGATATTTTGCTTGCTAGCAGTAACTTAGGATTACTTCATGAAACAAAGAAAATGTTATCTGCTAATTTTGAAATGAAAGATCTTGGAGAAGCTTCTTTTGTGCTTGGAATTGAAATTTGTCGTGATAGAGCTCGTGGTTTATTGAGACTTTCTCAGAAAGCTTATATACGGCGTGTACTACAGAGATTTGAAATGCAAAACTGTGCACCTGGTGATGTACCCATTATAAAAGGAGATAAGTTCAACAAAACTCAATGTCCTAGAAATGAGCTCGAGAGGGAATCTATGAGGAATATTCCGTATGCTAGTGCTGTAGGGAGTTTGATGTATGCTCAAGTTTGCACTAGACTAGATATTGCCTATGCAGTCAGTGTTCTTAGTAGGTTTCAATCAAATCCAGGGCAAGAGCATTGGAAAGCAGCTAAGAAAGTTATGAGATACTTGAAGAAGACTGAATGTTATATGCTCACTTTCCAGCGTTCAAATCACCTTGAGGTGGTAGGCTACTCAGATTCTGATTTTGCTGGATGTCAAGATGATTTGAAATCAACCTCTGGTTATGTTTTTATGTTAGCTGGAGGTGCTATTTCTTGGAAAAGTGTTAAGCAAACTTTGGTGGCGTCTTCTACTATGCAAGCTGAATTTGTAGCATGTTATGGAGCTACTATCCAAGCTGTTTGGTTAAGAAATTTTATTTCTGGACTGAATGTTGTTGATTCCATCTCGAAGCCTATTACTATTTATTGTGATAACAGTGCAGCAGTGTTCTTCTCAAAGAATAATAAGAGCTCTAGTGGATCCAAGCACATTGACATCAAGTATTTGGTGGTCAGAGACAGAATTAAGGAAGGACAGACAAAGATAGAGCATATAAATACAGAGGCGATGTTTGCAGATCCTTTGACTAAAGGACTTGCTCCTAAAGTTTTTAAAACACATGTTACTAATATGAGTATTGTGGAAACATTTGATGTTTTTGGTTAGTGGGAGTTACTTATGTAAAAAGAACTACGTTTTGGCTTGATCCCTTTACAGGGTACATAGGCAACCCATATGTTATTTGGGTACAGCTTTTTTCAATAATAATATATATCTCCCATATCCATAAACTATGTTTTGAGCATGCATATGGCTTATGTCTTTTATTATGATATTATTGAAATCTCGAGATACTATGGATAAAGACATAAGATGAGTCTCTTTTAGAGACATGTGGCTTCATTTTGAAGCATTATGAGGACTGATATGAATTAGCACAGCTTTTGATCACATTGGTGCTAAGATCATACTACATACTACCACATTTGGTCGGAGGATGGGGATCCATGTCGATGGGGATATTAGCATTTGTAACTGTGGAGTGGTCTTACATCTTTTAAGTGGTGTAACGACTTCCATGTTCGATGTTGATATTCTTGTTGGACCGGATCGTGTTTTCTAAGGTGCTGTCATTTGAGCTATTTTATGTGGCCACCTATGTTGTCTAACCCGTGAGTCTTTTTCAAAACAAGTTTTATTTTACAGTAATCAAAATTGCCCAAGTGGGAGAATGTTAGAATATTTTAAATGTGGGCTGCTATTGATTGATGCTTTATAAAAACGTGTTAGATATAAATAGCTCATAATGGTACTTTGGTTGAACCCAATAAGTTAAGTGATCATTTTTGGATTCATTGCACCTTAGAAAAATAGGATTATATCCTATTTAAATTGTGGTTAATTGTATGTAGGCCTAGAAGTTAAAAGAGTCTTATTCTGTTTTTCTAGACTCATTGGGTTTTGGAGTTTTTAATGGGAGGACTCCACATAAGACTTCTATATATATGGCTAGGTCCCCTCTCCTCTCCATATACGTATTTGAATTTATTAGCTTGTCCCATTGATAGCTAATTTTTGTGAGGAGAAGGAGGGGAAGAGTTGGCCACTAATATTTACAAGTGGGATTTCAATTTGGTCTCTGCAGATGGCTTCCACAGGTATGATTTCTATATTTTTTAATCCTTTTGTTTATTAAGATTCTTTTCTCTAGCATGTGTTTCTGGTTTTTCTATCAACACAATTCACTTGGATGTATATAGGTGTTCTCATTTAAGACGTGTTTGACATGACTAAAACCAAATTTACGACATCATCAACAAAACACTAAGAATGCATTAATGACGTGCGCAGAAATGTATTGAAAATTTTCAAAAAAACTTCGAAGCATCGATCAATCATATCTCGGGAGACTTATAAGGTGCTGTTGGGCTTCATTATTGACACAAGATTATGATCACGGATTACGAGTTAATACCCTGTAGGAAATTGAAGTAGATAAATAGAAAAATTCAAATATTTTCTTATTCGACGTTTATTAATTATACTTTAATTATAAGGACAATCATGTTTTGCTCGAGATAAAAGCAAAACTTGAGCAATATTTTAAAAAAATCCATTGACACAAATACAAGAAAACTAAGACAAGCCGATTGATTGAGGTTGTCTTCAGTTGGAAGAAGCCAAGCTATTTCCAATGTCAATGACAAATCGGTATCTGACATCACCCTTAGCAAGACGCTCCATTGCCTTGTTAACGTAGTCTATTGGAATAACCTCAATATCTGCTGTGATGTTGTGTTTTGCCGCAAAGTCTATCATCTCCTGAATTTCCTTCATTCCTCCGGTTGCACTACCCGCAACCATCTTCCTTCCTGTTGAAGCTAATCTTATTAAGTACTCTATAGGTAGAAAAGAACAAAACGGAACACCAAGTACTAAATCATAACGAAGGAAAACATTTGTGATAAACTTAAATGAAATTACCCATAAGTAGAGGAAAGACGGGTAGCTCAAGCGGTTTCTCTGGTGCACCCAACATAACAAGCTTTCCATGTGATTTCAATAGACCAATTAAGGGTAAAATCGAATGCATAGCAGATACTGTATCTAGTATACCATCAAACGTGCCTAGGCTAGCCTGCAAAAATTTAATACTTGTCACAACCATTCCTTTAACGGCTGCATCTGGTCACAGGGAGCGTCAATTAATCAATGGGAACAAGAAATCTTGTAGTTTAACATTACCTCCAATTGTTCTTGGTTGGAGCTAAGCAAAAATGAGTCAGCACCAAGATGTTCCAAAGCTTCATCTTTCTTGCTAGAGGAGGTACTAATTACCGTCACTTTTGCTCCAAAAGCTTTGGCAAATTTAACACCCACATGACCAAGCCCACCAAGGCCAACAACCCCAATGTGTTTACCTGGCTCTGCTAACCCATAATATTTCAATGGGCTATAAACTGTGATTCCAGCACAAAGGAGAGGAGCAGCAGCATCAAGTGGCATGTTTTCAGGGAATCGGAGGATGTAGCGCTCATCAGCTACCATGGTGTCTGAGTAGCCTCCGTATGTAACTGTTCCATCGTAGTAACACGCACCGTAGGATAATATCATTTTTGGACAGTAAACTTCAAGGTCATTGTTACAGTTCTCGCAGGAGTGGCATGCACCAACAACGCATCCTACTCCCACTTTGTCTCCTACTTTAACTTTGTTCACTCTGCTCCCCAGTTCTGTCACTTCCCCAACAATTTCGTGCCTGCAGTCGAATGGAATTTCCAATTTCATGCCATTACTTCGAGCTCCAAAAATGAACGTGTTTCTTGCCGTTGTTTTAGGCTAAAAATCACATTGATTTCCAATATTAACAAAAAGCGCAGCACATGATTGTACTCTTGTATATGAATAAAATCATGCATTCTTAAACAAACACAAAAATTGCTCTAGATAACATTATATTGGATCATTAACATGATCTAAAGTGTAGACTTGTAGTGATGAGATAGAAATTTACCCAGGGACAAGTGGGTATATGGAGGTGCCCCATTCATTCTTGACCATGTGAAGGTCCGAGTGGCATATCCCACAATAAAGAACTCTGAATCTTACATCCTTTTCTCCAGTGGCCCTGTGATCATAGAATTTCAGCACAATTCGAAAACTCAAAAACATGAGAAAGTATTATAAAGAGAAAGAAAAATGCAATAACAATCAATGAAGTAGGAACTTAAGAAGAGGGGGTGATAGAGAATACCTTCTGGAGAATTTGAAAGGTGAAAGGACGCCAGAAGAATCTCTGGCTGCCCATCCAACCGCCTTGATGGGGTGCTCTTCCTCCGGTGTTTTCGCCATTGATTTTCTTTGTTTTTTCTCTAAAGCGACAATGAACCAATAGAACTAGTAGTAATAACAAATGAGGGAGAGTTTATGCAGGGAACTTGGGTGTAGAACAAGGGAAAGATGTGTTGTTTGGGGATGTCCAAGCCAGTGATTATAAGCTTTTGATATATATACTTAGGGAGTAGGGACTGTTGGAATTTGGAATTTAGGATGGGATGACGTATGGGGTGAGCGAAAGCTAGTGAGTACGTGAGGTAATGGCTTTCGTAATGTTGGGATGATTGTACGTGGTGCCCAGGGCAAGGAGTGCTCTCGTTGAATGTTCTCATGCAGGTGGATGGCTGACGTACTGGATTAGCTATTAAGAATGTGAGTACCTCTGTACCTATCTTCGGTTCATGAATCTTTAAGCGCGACTCCACTCGTTGACTCGACTAATAAACATTCATTCAGATATAATTAAATATATTATAGATTATATGTATTTAATTTATTACCACTTATTAATATTATTTTAGGTGTCTATAGATTTGTATACATATATGTATTTGAATTAATATTCTATTGATCTTTTTTAATATAATAATTAGCTACTTAAATATATAAATTTATTAATGTTAGTATATAATTACTATTTTTTTTACTTGTGCGGTTGAATAGATTTCCTTATTTGAAATATTGATCAAATTATATTTACATTTATATTCTATACTATATTTTGCATTTGAAAAGGATATGATCTTCGATTCTTCTTGAAGTTTGGGATGAAAAGTTACTAATTAATTTTTTCAATTCCCTTCCGTGCATTGGTACGTAATCTTTAAATTTAAAGATCTATCAATGTGACTTCCCTACCTAAACGTGGTCATAGTCCACCTACTGGAAGCCACGCAAGAGGATCATGTGTTATATAATTTATTTTATTTAAAACGGGATGTAAAAGTTTTAGTACTTAAATTAATTATAAACAAAAACAGATTAAAATAAACTACAAGAAAAATGACTTTTTGAGTTTAAAGGATTTCGGTCAACGCTTAAATTGAAGTTAAAAGATATAATATGTGGCAAAATTCAGGTCGCTGCTAAATTTCATCGCAAATGATGCCATGTGGCGATTCCAATACTATTGTTTTATTACGGCTAAAATTTTAATTTTTGCAGCATCTTTGGTCACCACAAAAACCACCACAAGAAAAATCGTTTTTTTCCGACTAATTCTTTGACAATAATTTTTAGTTGGTCACAAAAATTCAATTTTTTCATTCCTACCATTTTATTTCTGAGGATTTTAAATTCATCGCTAAAAATAAGTTTTTGCAATCAAATTAAATTTGTCGCAAAAACATTTGTCGCTAAATGTGATATTTAAGCATTTTTTCCCTCATATTTTCCCCCAATCCTCGGATGCCCTAACCTCCCTTTTTCTCTCATGTGCACCCCCCATGACTCCCACTCTCTCTGCACTTCCCCTGCTCTATGACGTCGACTTGCTGCTGTGCCAGCCCCTCGCCACCATCACACCATGGTTTTGCTTGGTGTCGCATGCCTCTGCCTCCACATTGGTTTCCAATTGCTAGCATCTCCTTCGCTTGAAAGCTCCAATATCGGTAAGCACCTCCAGAGAACCAAGAACGAAGGGGAAAAGGGTGTGGGAAAATGGAACTCGGAAAATGGGCATCCAAGAATGAGGGAGGAGTTAAAGCAATGGAGCCTCAAACAGATATCAAGCTGTGCGCAAAGAGCGGTACGTGGATTTGAAGGTAGACGAAAATGGAGACAACTGAGTCGAAGGGGAGAAGGATGTTAGGGGGAAATATTAAAAGGGTTTCGTTTTGGCGCTTGCAAGTAATACCAATGTAAATGCCAGCATCGCGACAAATTATTTCATATTGCGATAGCAGAAATCGATACAAAATCTAATAAAATCGCTACAAAAAACAACTTAACGGAAGGTTTGTTAAGAAGTCGCAGCATGACATTAAAAGCATGCGGCGAGTGGCGAATCATTGCAAAAAATAGCTTATTGCGAAGATTGTTTTTGCAACGATTTTCAAATCACCGCAATAGGCCGTATTTCTTGTAGATCAATCGATCCACTCCCTCCCTCTACCTTGTTCGTAAAACGGCTCTATCCCACCAGACTCTACCTCGCCGACCAGTAAGCCTCACTTCTCATTTCTTTGTTTCTTTGTCTCTCTCCCTCTCTCTCACAGTAGCCACACCTTTGATGTTGTTGATAGAAACTCCACCACAGCGCCATCATGACCAATTGATAAGGAAATTCTACACTGTCAAGCCAATTGCACGTTGCACACCCCTTACCCTCAAACTTGAGATTTGTCACCATGGACACCAGGTAAAGAGTTTGTTGGTGTGGAGTTGAATTTTGGTTTCATTAAAGTATGGGAGGTTTAATGGATTGTGGGCATTTTTGCAAAAATCTAAGCACTTCAATTTGTATTGTTTGGAGGGATTTCAGATGATTGAATTCATGGTGACAATTGTGGATTTGCACAGTTTGGCCATTGAGGAGTATATTGGGTGTTGTTTTGAAGTGAGTGGTTGAGTTACCTTTGGGCTAAGTGTAGTTCTATTAACATGAGTTTTGTGTAGTTATATTAACATGAGCAGTTTTGAAAAGGTTAGGATTTAATTTGGTTGTGCAGTGGTTGTGTTACCTTGTGGCTAATTTTTTTTCAAAAAAATTAAACTAATTGGAACAAATAGATTGGATAGATGGATTTAGCTAAATTTGGGTCATAGGTTAATAGGTATTTAAGTGTGTTTAATGTACGTTTTGTGTCATTGGAGATTTTAATCTGTTGATATATGGTTGTGGATTGAATTATGTAGCTGTTCGAGGTTGATGTGTTGAGTTGATGGGTTGTTTTGGTATCATATGTTGCTGTTGGATTGATGTTGGTTATTTTGAGCATCTTTTGAATGGCTTTTAATTTTAGAAAGATGAACAAGTTTGTACTAGTTTATGCAAAGAGGCACGAGAGTACCTATATCCAAAGTCACGTGTTTCTTGTGGCGACGCAAGTCGAGTGGCGGTAGAAGGCATGGCTGGTGGGTGGGGCCAATCAATCTAGAAATTTTTTCATAGGAGGTGTTAGGGCACTTCAAGAGTATGAGGGGGAGAGCGAGAGTGAGAGAGAAATGGTTGTGGGGCTTACCCTTATGAATGGGAGGGGTGTCTCAGGCGTCTGTGTTTGGCGACACTGGTGTCCAGAAGATGGTGGAGGGCAGTTGTAACAATAAACATATTAGAGTTTTGCCTAAAACTAGTGGAGAGAGATAGAGATTGTTGGGAAGAGAGGCAGAGGAGATCTGAGGAAAGGAAAAAGACCCACCCAAGATGGCCTTAATGAATAGTGGAGGTGGGCAGAAATGCAAGGAGACGACGCGGGCGCAGAGAACCAGCAGGGGCAGAGACACTACAAGGAAAATGAATTTATGAAAATGGGGTGGAGGAACTAAGCTTGAGGTGGGCTTGAGATTTCAGAGAAGGAGAGAACAGAGAGAAGTGGAGAAGGCAGAAGCAGGAAAGAAATCGGGGGGGGAATAAAACATGATTTTGTGAGAACTTTGGTGCCCAGACGTATTAGCGACTATTTTTTGGGCATTGCAACATGTTTTTACAAATACAGTTATCAAAATCACTACAAACATTATATTTTTCACTGCAAATACAAAACTTAGAGAAACTATGACTTTCGAGGTAAAAACTGAGCGATGATTCAAAAATTGCTGCAATAGGTCATCTTTTGTAACGATTCTTTTTTTGCAACAATATAAAAATCACTGCAATAGGCTAGATTTCTTGTAGTGATGGTTGATGATGACATAAGAGGGGATCGAGATGATAACTTTCTCATCATTAATGCTATGTGAAAGACGTGTATTGCATATAAGCTTGGTGGGTAATGCTACCCAATAAACTAATGCCTACCTTTTCCCAATATTTCAAATGATTCTATGAGACTTGGATTTAGCTTTTCCACCATTTCAAGAATCAAGATTCCTTTCACTGGAGCTATCTTGCTGAAATATACCTTCTCTTGAGATAGTACGTCATCAATTCTTTACATCAATTATTAGAGTAGCTCTCTTGTTGGCTTTAATAAATCTTGGGTTAGTTTGATCTTCTCACATGTCTTTTGCGCAATCTTGGTTCATAAAACACTCGTTTTTTGAAATCCGTTCCAATAGAAATGTAAGTGATCCAGTTCCCTTTAAAGTATAACATGCAAGCCCTTAACTGCATGTTTTCTAATATTTCTTTGTTTGTCTGTCAAATGTCTGAGCTGGTTTCAAGGCGGCAATGAAGTGCAATCTTGTTCTATATTAAAAGCCATTGCTTTTATTAATCATTTGAAAATTTTATTGTGAAAAGAGAATGTTGGTCTGAAATAATGGATGTTGGAACTCTGTACTATAACATGTTTTGTGGACTATATATAAACTCAAGTGCATATAACATTAAAAACATGCTCGAATCTTAACCAGTCCCTAATTATTTTGTATATTCATTCTTAGACTGAGTATTATCATATGTGTGTCATGGACTATAACCTCAAGTGTATGTAATTCAAGCTTATCCATGATCTCATCTCAAATGAAGTCGATCAAGGCTCCTTGGCTTAATTGGGTAGACGAAGTTGTATTAACAAGCTGTATCCTTGGAAACTACTTTGTATAGTTGTAGTTTAGTTCAATTTCTTATCATTATCTCTTAGGACTAAGAGTACTCCTACTTAAACTCTTGTAAGTGATCTATGTAAATAATACACGCTGCACCATAATATGGTGTGTTGAATATATTCAACAAAGTCATATATACCATAACATGGATTTGAGTAGATATAAATTTGTGTGACCAGATGAGTTTCACCGAGATAATACCCTATCTTGGCTTGTGGTCATGATACACACACCCACAAAAAATGCTATTAATCATTTGACACTAAATAAAAAACACAGGTTTTACCGGTTTCACAGCATAACCATAGAATAGAGCACAATTAATAAAATCATGACAAACAATAACAATTAAAATGCAGATGCATGATAGGAAGTTATTGGATGACATGATGATAGTACAATACAACAAACAACATAGATTTCACAGTTTCAAAGAATCAAGTTTTCTACAACTGCACGCAATTCCCAATGCTGCACTTGGCTCTCAACCAACAATTCCAACACCAACTACGATATTATATCCCTACACTTAACAAGGCCCTCGGCCACTTAACCAATCACAACTAGTCTACAATAAAACACAATTTTCTAGTATTAGTATTCCAATGGTCAGTCTAGGATTTTACTTACTATGCATAACGAAAAATTCTAGAACAGTGTCACTGCAAGTGGGAAGAATCTACCAATAGTTAACAACGCCAACTAAAATAATAAACAATAAAATCATAGGGTCACATGACTTACAAAAAGCGAGGGCGATGGTGGTGGCGGGATGGAGGCATTGGTGGATTTGGTCAAAATGGGGAGATCTACAATTGGGGAAAAATTAAAGGGAGGTGGATCTGTCGTGATGTGGAGGAAGGGATTTTCATGGCAGAGTATGATGGGGCATGCTTGAGTAGTAGCAAAAGTGAGCCCTAGCTCATGGGTTGGGTGACAACATGGGAGGAGGAAGTCGGTAATGGGTGGGGAAGGCCAAGGGGTGGTCAAATGACCACTAGAATGCGGATGAGAGAGGTGGCTCGCGACGACGCACAATGGCAATGGGGGAAAAACCTCTTCTAAGGCTATAGGAAGGTAGATCTGGAGGTGAGGAGGGCATTGGGGCTATGTATGGGAGGAGGAAGAGGCGTTTGAGGATGGAGAGACTCAGCCTATTTATAGGCCAAGAGTTGGGGGTCAAAGATCGCAGCTGTGGCTGGGATTGGTGGTGAGGGATGGTGAGGGCTTCAAGAGTGTTGCACTCGTGTCATGTGATAGGTGGTGGTAACGACAATGAGTAGGCCACGCGATAGAGTGGGTCTCAAGTTGGTTGAGTTAAAGTAATGCAGATTGGATAGGAGAAGAGGTGGTGGCTAACTGAGACGATGGGTTGCTGCTTGATGGATGCGTGGCTAAGTTGGATCGACGATGGTGGGTGGCACGCAAATGCCTAGTAGAAACCCACAAGAAAGAGACAAAGTGGAGCGTAAGGATTGGGAGTTGCAACTGTGACTAGAGGGAATGGAAGGCATGACCACAAGGAGCAGTGGTGGTGGTGATGGGAGGCGGTGATGTAGTCCACAGGTGGTGCATCGAGGAAGGAGGAAGAACAAACAAACAAATAAAATAAAAGAAAGGGAGAAGAGGAGCTACAGTGCATTAGAGGGAGAGGGAGAATGAGATGAAACCCTAGGGTGAACCACCCTCCTTACCCAAAAAGGTCTTGTTCCATATGGGGGAAAAATTGGGCTCATGCACGGGCTAGGACCTAAAATCACATACCTTCACACCCATGTTTTCCTTTTTAAATGTCTAGGTCTAAGTGGCATATCCCACATTAAAGAACTTTGAACCTTACGTCCTTTTCACCTGTTGCCCTGTAGACAGACCATTTAAGCGCAAGTTGAAAGCTTAGACTTAAGCATATGCATGAAAAGCAAGATCTGAACCAAGATGAGAAATTTTTATGCAAGGGCCATTTTTGTTGGTAGCTTATCGAAATTCGAAAGTAAAGAGGTTAAAAATTGTTGTATGCACCTTGTTTACTCTCATGTTTTCCTTTTTAATGGAAAGTAAGATATTGAAGAGAAGGAAAAAACGGTAAAGCAAGAATATATATGTATATATATATATATATAGAGAGAGAGAGAGAGAGAGAGAGAGAGAGAGAGAGAGAGAGAGAGAGAGAGAGAGAGAGAGAGAGAGAGATGAGAACCTTCTGAAGAATTTGAAAGGTGAGAGGATGCTAGAAGAATCTTTGGTTGCTCATCCAAAGGCCTTCATGGGGTGCTCTTCCCCTGGTGCTTTGACCATTACTCACTACAAGAAATTTAATTTTTAGGGACGAAATTTGTTAGGGACGAAATAATTTTTGTCCCTAAAAATACTTTTTAGAGATGAAATTTAAATTTCATCTCAAAACAGGGAGAACCTTATAAATCCGTTCGAACTAATACATATTAGTTCGAACCGGAGATTCTGAGACGAATTAGATCGTCTCCAAAAATCTAAACCGTTCGAACTAATAAAATTTAATTCGAACAGATAATTAATCTATTCAAATGCAAAATAATTAGTTCGAATGAGTATTACCTTGTTCGAACGGTATTATTTCATTGAAAAGATATATTGTTAAAATTGTAAT
This sequence comes from Carya illinoinensis, assembly GCF_018687715.1. Lineage (NCBI taxonomy): Eukaryota > Viridiplantae > Streptophyta > Magnoliopsida > Fagales > Juglandaceae > Carya > Carya illinoinensis. The sequence goes on from NC_056759.1 coordinate 30,181,434, forward strand.
AATACATATTTTTTATATTAATTTTTTATCATTTTCAAAGTAAATAAAAATGTCTATATATTATATATTATGATTTACAATGAATTAAAATATTTACGAATTCATAAATTAATTTTATGTAATTAATTTAAAAATATTTTAGTTCAATAAATATTACTTTAAAAATAGTGTCATTTTTTCAATTATCGTGAACATTAAGTATAATGAGAATAAAATATAATTAACAATAAAGAGGCTAGCAAACACTAAAAATAAAAACCATATATTAATTACATCCTAAAAAGAGTTAGACGTTCTATACAACATAAAAAAAGTAAAGTAATAACTAACAATATCTATTTATTAAGTAAATCAAAATCCTCCCGTAAGGTATGTAAGCGTCCTTCCAGGTCCTTAAACTTCTCCATGATTTGTTGAATGAAGTCCCTCAATATAAATAACAATAAGGGCTGCCAAATATCATCTTTAGTTCGAATGATTAAAATTCAATTCGAATGGCCGAAAATTTCATTCGAATGACGTTAAAGTCCATTCGAATGGAATTTAAAGTCATTCGAATGAACTTCTATTCCATTCGAATGACAATAAATTCTATTCGAATGGCCTTGAATTTCATTCGAATGGAATTTAGATTCATTCAAACGGAACCGAGCTAAACAGACATGGCTAAGTCGACTTAGTCCCGAATCTACAAACTAGTTTTTCACCATAATCCAAGATTTTAATCTGTAGAAATGATTTAGGAGTAAAGCCCCATCATTTCTATCGATTACTTTTGTATCATTTGGCCCCAAAACAACAAAATGGGGTTGGAGAAGAAATTGTATCACGGCATATATAACATAATTTCGTTCGAACAGAAATGGTATAAGTTCGAACGGAAAGGGTATAAGTTCGAATGAATTATATAATAATTCATAAAATATATATATATATATATATATATATAAGTACAAGAGGTAAAACAATACGTTTTATATCACTAATACTAGTATATAATACTAATATTAGTACTAATAAAAAAATTTTGGACTAGTATATATAATATATATAGTATATATAATATATATTAGATATCTATATTATATAGTATAGAGTATTTAATTAGTTACTTATATATATTGTAAGTAACTAGTATATATATTATGCATTAGATGAGTATAAAATAGTATTGTGTAAAGCATTGCATTATAAAGTAATATACTAAGTATATAGTAAAACATTGCATTAAATATAAGTATAAAATACATATACCTAATATATTTAGTTTGTATATTAGAATAAACCAAGTACTTAGAATATATTATAAAGTATTATAGTACTATTAGTTTTCATATATTTATGCTATCTATACTATAATATCACTTAGTATTATACTATTAGTGATACTTAGTATTATACTTATAGTGATACTAATTATAAGTATAACACTATTAGTGATACTAAATAAAATATTATACTATTAGTAATACTTAATATTATAGATTGGTCAGAAACTTAGTACTATGCTATTAGTGACACTTAGTATTATATAGTGTATATAATTTTTACATATACTAATAATAATATTGAAAATATTATGTGTATATTTATATATTTATAGAATTATCTGTTCGAACGAATATAAAATAGTTTGAATAGAGATAAAGTATGTTCAAACGAATTTTTTTTGTTTGGAGGGAAAATTCGCGCCAAATTATCAGTATATGCTGGAGAATATTCCTTTTTTTTGTTCGAACGCTTATGTTATTAGTTCGAACAGGAAAATATTGTGGGAAAAATTAGCGGTTTTTTAAATTTTTGCGTTCGAACTGCTAAAAAATCAGTTCGAATGTAAATTCACATATTATTAACTCGATTCTTTCACTCCATTTTCACTCGGATTGAAGTTTGAGAAAGGGAGAGAGAGCATGACAGAGGCTTTGAGAGAGTGTTGTGGAGAGAGAGAGCTTGAAAGAAGTGAGAGATAAGAGATTCTTGAGAGAGAAAAGACAAGGACAAGAGGTAATATGGTTTTTTTTGTTATTTTTCATTCCGATTTTCGTTTACAAGTATCTTGATATTTGTTGTATTTATTTGTTGGGATAGAACAACGGTTTAATGTGTTTTATGCATATATAGGTATTGTGGATTGATATTTTTATTGGATTGTAAAAATTAGAGGTAAGTTTTTATAGTTTTCTAAGTTATTTAATAATCATATTTAGGGATAATCATATAGTTTTCAATATATTGTATTGAAATATGCTGCAGTGTATGTGAAAATTGTGTTTTGTGGTTCAGTTTTTTGCTCTGTTTCGTGACTATTTTCTGATTTGGTCCCATTCGAACACTCTGAATACCGTTCGAATTGAATTTTCTCCGTTCGAACGGAATCTGACTCGACCCGACTTCCGTTCGAACAGTTTGAATGTTTGTTCGAACAGTACTGTTGCGACTAAACTTTGACTCAAATTAATGAATCAAAAATCTAGTGCAGTTTTACCTGCAAGTATACAGGTGTTGTAGTATCTTACAGGATCGAATTCACAGGGATTGACTTTTGTGATAAAGAAAATAAATTCAGACAATGAAACAAAATTATTAAAAGAAACGTGCAATCAAATGAAGATTGATAAAATAACTGAATCAAACTAAAATGATAAAATAAATTGATATGGAAAAAGACTAAGGTTTCGAGGATCCGTCTAATAATTTATGATATTGTTTCCGATCGATTTACTTCAATTAAACTAGAATAATGATTCCGTTTAATTGGTAGATTTAGCATTTAAGATCGAGAAAAACAGACATTTATGATTAAAGCATTTACAAATCTATTTGAATACCACAGGGATTCCTCAAGCATTCACTGTATTCGGAAATCACAATGAATCAAGACGAGTATATAGATAATGAAAATATCCATTAATAAAATCTTTCAATCAATCAAGCTCGCAAAATAGATTTTACGTGGATTCGGAAACAATATTTAAATCATTAAACTTCACCTCTAACCTTAGTATGAAAATTTAGCCAAACATATTTATTACAAATACTATAGAAATCACATAAGCATTCTCCGTTAAATAACTAACACAAGAAATACTAAGCAATAACTTAGAAACAACAAAATCTGAAATCCAATTGATACAGAGGAATAAAGCTCACGATAAAACAGAAATTGAAATTAAAAGATATTCATCAAGAAGAAGCTGCAGCCCCACCGGATGCCAAACGAAAAACATGAAGAAGCAAAAAATAAAACTCCAACCACTTCAACTCCACGTTAAACTCAAGCATCAATCTCATCATGTTCCTTTCTCCACCAAAATAAATCTCATCCAATTAGATTACTCCAGCCGGCCTACACATCCATCCCCCACATCAACTTCTTTTCACATTAATTTATTCCAACCAATAAAGACTAAGAAACCGACTTGCTCTCTCCTAGCCATCATGACTTTTCTCTCTTTTTGCTTGCTTAGGACCGACGGATTCAATGGGTATTTACTCTCAGCAAACTCCACCTCACTTACATCAAACCGACTACACACTTTCAAGAGAAAATAATTCCAGCCGTCTCCCCTTAACTCCAGCCAATTCCTATCTCAGCCAAAATAATTTCCCATGACCGACTCTAATCCCCAACCGACTCAAGTGCACTTGGTTGAAAATTCTGCACCGACTCCTCTCTCCAATTCTCTCCACTCCCCACGTAACCCTTTCACTCTACACCCACCAATTGCTACCCTTTACTTCTCTCCCTCCTTTTTTCGTCCCTACTCTTCTGAACTTACCTCTTTTTTATAGCCGAACAACTCCACTTGCCTCTTGAAGAATCATTTAATTGGTTGTTTTCTCTAGTCTTGCACCCACCGGTTGGTCCTTCTCTAATCATGCACTGAATAATTAATCCCAGCCAACTACTCCACTAGCTGCCTATTGAAGAATCATTTAATTGAATAAATTTCCTCAATTCAAACCAAGCACGGTTCGACGTTCCCCTCTCCCTCATCCGTTGCTTTATACTCCCTTTTCTTTATTCAATGAATTTCCACCTTTAATCCCCTTTCTCTTCCACTAACTTTGTTGAAAACTCATACACACTCATCCACTCTCCTATCATTTTATTCCACCGTTCAGCCTTTCTTCTTTCAACTTTTGCACCCACCGGTTGGTCCCTCATTCCAGCACAACTCCAGCAAATCATGCACCGAATATACACAATCTTGCACCCACCGGTTGGTCCCTCTCTCCACACGTCTCTCCAGCTCCAAACTCATGCACCGATACCTCAATTCAATTAAATTCCTTCACGTCTACCCCTGCCTTCTTTCACTTCCAGAATTTCTTTCACTCACCTGCACTTCACTTTTCAGTAAAATACAAAGACACCTCTCATCACTTTCCAGCACAACACCAAGGCACCTCACTTCCTTCCTTTTTTCAGCACATGTCAACTCTTTGTATGACTTTAATGTTGCACCACCAAAATTTCAAGCCTCCGTGAGTTTTGTTCAACCATGAATCACATGCATCTTGAATAATCAAAGGAAGAAAATAACTATTGATTCTTCATTTTGTGTCTTCTTTTTCAGCTGCCAAGCTTCCTCTCAATTAGTATGCATTTTTGATCATAAGTTCCAACCGGATCTCTTTTGAATTTTATTTAAACTGAAAATAAGAAGAAAGAAATAATACTCAAAAAATAAATTATCAAAAACATACTATATATGTGAGGAAATATTGTCTCATTAAATCATAATTATAAAATTAAGCATAAACATGATATCAATCAATGTTTCTAGCCCTTTTTACTTAGGAAAGTTCACTAAGTCGCCTTTATTCCTTTTCTCTCTCTTTTTTTTTCTTTTTTTTTCCTTTTTTTTTTATATTCTAATCTTTTCAAATCCTTTTTTTTTTTTTGGCATGGCTCGGTAGTCTTGCAGTTTACTTATCTAGTGTTAAATCAATGAACATTAATGAGGAACACTACAAGTGTAAGCATGTGCAAAATGTTCTTTCAAAACTTGCCCTTTATTCTATATAAATCATATTAATTCTCATTTTTGTAAATATCGCATCCCGGTGTTTCAAGTCACTCTTCAACAAAATATGATGCATCATAAGTCATGTTCTATGTTTAAGGTTGAAAATAAATCTTCACAAAATAATTCCGCTCAAATACTTCACCAAGATACTCAAATTTCACAAACATGCTGAAGTGTGTTAATCATTTATGTTTCAATGCACCTCACAATTTTTTTTTTTTTTTTTCTTAAGGTACTAAGAAATTTTCAACAGAAAACCCTCCCCCCAACTAAATGTGACATTGTCCTCAATGTTCAGTAATTGAATGTTTGATGATGTATGCTATACAGGCTTGAATTGGAGCAAGATAAACACTACAGAACATATTGAGACGAAAATGATTAAATAGAGAGGAAAGAATTCACCTGAGATACTCGAGTGCACACAAGGAGTAGATTTATGTCAAAGTTAAAAACACAAAAGAAAACAAAAGAAGGAAAAACAAAACAAACACATACGGTATATACAATGAGGAATCAGAAATTAATTCTGATACGCAGGATCCTCCAGAGTAGTGGACTCAACCTCTGGAGTAAAATCATCCAAAAATGGTTTCAACCTTTGTCCATTAACCTTAAAAACATTACCATTCTCTGGATTTTCTATCTCAATGGCCCCAAAAGGATAAACAGTTTTTACAACAAAGGGACCAATCCATCGGGATCGAAGTTTGCCAGGAAACAAATGGAGCCTTGAATTATACAACAAAACTTTTTGTGAAGGCTCAAAAGATTTTCGAAAAATATTTTTGTCATGAAAAATTTTCATTCTCTCCTTGGCAATACGAGAATTTTCGTAAGCTTCATTCTTGATTTCCTCTAACTCATTAAGCTGAAACTTACGAAGAGAGCAAGCTTTATCCAAATCAAAATTAAATTTCTTGATTGCCCAATAAGCTTTGTGTTCCAATTCCACAGGTAAGTGACATGCCTTTCCAAAAATGAGTCGATATGGAGACATACCAATCGGGGTTTTAAAAGCAGTACGGTACACCCAAAGTGCATCGGTTAGTCGTAAAGACCAATCTTTGCGGTTTGGGTTAACCGTCTTTTCCAAAATTTTTTTGATCTCCCGATTAGATACCTCAACTTGACCACTTGTTTGTGGATGATAAGGGGTAGCAACCTTATGAGTAATACCATATTTTCACATTAAAGCCTCGAAAGGCTTATTACAAAAATATTTGCCCCCATCACTGATAATGGCTCGAGGTGTTCCAAACCTTGATAAAATATTTTCTTTCAGAAATTTCAGTACCACTTTGTGGTCATTGTTTTTGCATGGAACGACCTCAATCCATTTGGACACATAATCCACAGCTACCAAAATGTAGAGATTGCCAAAAGAAACTGGGAAGGGTCCCATGAAATCGATGCCCCAACAATCAAATATTTCAACAACCAAGATTGGATTTAATGGCATCATATTCCGGCGGGTAATCCCTACCAACTTTTGACATCGCTCACAAGTTTTACAAAATTCATGGGTGTCTTTGAAAATGGTAGGCCAATAGAAGCCACATTGCAAAATTTTAAAAGCAGTTTTCTTTCCAGAAAAATGGCCACCACATGCCCCAGAGTGACAAAAAGATATCACACTTTGAAATTCGTTATTGGGAGCACATCGTCTAATTATCTGATCTGGGCAATATTTAAACAGATATGGATCATCCCAAAAGAATTTTCTTACCTCCACAAAAAATTTCCTCTTATCTTGTTGAGTCCAAATGTGAGGAATTTCACCTATAGCAAGAAAATTAGCAATGTCAGCGTACCATGGCACTTGAGATATACCAAAGAGTTGCTCATCTGGAAATGTGTCTTTAATAGGAACTGTCTCTATGGAATCTGAAAGAACAAGTCTAGACAGATGATCAGCAACAACATTCTCAACCCCCTTTTTATCTTTGATTATCAAATCAAATTCTTGTAGCAAAAGGATCCATCTAAGTAACCTGGGCTTTGCATCTTTTTTCGCTAAAAGGTACTTTAACGCAGCATGATCAGTAAAGATGACAATTTGAGATCCAATCAAATAAGAGCAAAATTTGTCAAGTGCAAAAATTACTGCAAGTAGCTCTTTTTCAGTTGTTGAATAATTCATTTGAGCACTGTTTAAAGTTCTACTTGCATAATAAATAACACAAGGCTTTTTGTCCCTACGTTGGCCCAACACAGCTCCAACAGCATAATCACTAGCATCACACATAATCTCAAATGGTAAATTCCAATCAGGTGATTGCATAATTGGGGCTGAAATCAACATACCTTTTAGCTTTGTAAAAGCTAACTCACAATTATCAGTCCACACAAAAGAATTTTCCTTTGACAATAAATTGCACAAAGGTCTAGAAATTGTGCTGAAGCCTTTAATGAACCTCCTGTAAAAACCTGCATGACCTAGAAAAGATCTGATATCCCTGATGTTCTTTGGGATGGGCAATTTAGAAATTAATTCAATTTTGGCCTTGTCCACTTCAAAACCTTGAGAAGAAACAATGTGACCAAGAACAATCCCTTGAGTGACCATAAAATGACACTTCTCCCAGTTTAAAATCAAATTCTTTTCTTTGCATCTAATCAGCACTTTTTCCAAATGAGTCAAACATTCATCAAATGAATCACCAAACATAGAAAAATCATCCATGAATATTTCAACGAAACGCTCTACCATGTCACTGAATATGCTCATCATGCATCGTTGAAAAGTAGTAGGAGCATTACAAAGTCCGAATGGCATCCTTCGATATGCAAAGGTACCAAATAGACATGTAAAAGTGGTCTTTTCTTGATCTTCAGGAGCAATTTCAATTTGGTTATATCTAGAATAACCATCTAGGAAGCAATAGAACTTATGGCCCGCTACACGTTCAATGATTTGATCCATGAATGGTAGGGGAAAATGATCCTTTCTGGTGACAGAATTCAGTTTTCTGTAGTCAATGCACATACGCCAACCAGTAGTAACTCTAGTTGGGATCAATTCATTGTTAGCATTCTTAACTACAGTCACACCAGATTTCTTGGGTACCACCTGCGTGGGACTAACCCATTTGCTGTCAGAAATAGGGTAAATGATCCCTACATCCAGAAGTTTTAACACCTCTGCTCTGACAACTTCTTTCATGTTGGGGTTCAATCTACGCTGCATTTCTCTAGAGGGTTTAGAATTGTCCTCTAGATAAATCCTGTGGGTACAAATCAAAGGACTGATTCCTTTGATATCAGCTATGGTCCATCCTATTGCCTCTTTGTGTTCAATGAGAACACCAATTAATTTTTTCTCCTAAATTTCATCCAGTCTTGATGAAATAACCACTGGTAATGTCTCTGCTTGGCCTAAAAATGCATATTTGAGATCAGCAGGTACATGTTTCAAGTCGAGTTTTGGTGTTTGCACACTTGAGGGGAGAGACACGACATCATGAGGTGGTAATTCCTCAAAACGTGTTCTCCATTTATCAGTGTCCATTATAGGAGTAGATTCTAGCAAAAAAATTCATAGATGCAAGCACAGAATCATCATCAAAGTTTATACCATGAACCAAACAAGCCTCAAGAGGGTCAGAAAAACTTGACAAATCAAATTTATTTTGAACAAGAGTTTGGATCAGATTCATTTCCTGCACATCATCATCATCACCAGGTTGTTTACAAATATTGAAAATATTCAACTCCAAAGTCATGTTGCCAAAAGAAATTACCATCACACCACTCCTACAATTTATTAAAGCATTTGAGGTCGCAAGAAATGGCCTTCCCAAAATTATAGGAATTTGAGTGCAAACATCAAAGACAGGTTCCGTGTCCAAAACAATGAAATCCACTGGAAAATAAAATTTTCCTACTTGAACTAGCATGTCCTCAACTATCCCTCTCGGTATTTTAATTGAACGGTCAGCAAGTTGGAGTGTTACCTTGGTGGGTTTAAGTTCACCAAGACCCAACTGCTCATATACCGAGTAAGGTAGGAGGTTAACACTAGCTCCAAGGTCAAGTAAAGCTTTTTCAATTTTAAAATTTCCAATAATACAGGAAATTGTTGGACAACCATGGTCTTTGTACTTTGGTGGAGAATTGTTCTGGAGGATGGCGCTTACCTGCTCAGTGAGGAAAGCCTTCTTCTGCACCTTCATCGTACGCTTTACTGTGCACAAATCTTTCAAAAATTTAGTATACGAAAGAATCTGTTTGATTGCATCCAACAAAGGAATGTTGATTTTTACTTGTTTAAAAATTTCAAGAATATCAGCATTTTGAACCAACTTGTGAGAATGTTGCAATCTTTGGGGAAATGGGGCAGGTATTGGGGCTTTCACAGGCACATCTAATTCAACCTTCTCAAGTTCACCATCACTCTTGGAATTTAAAGAGTTGTTGGTCTCATCAACTTTCGTTGTTGAAATACTCTTATCAATTATTTTTCCACTGCGTAGAGTGGTGATGGACTTTGCATGTTCAAATTTTGAATCAGAATGATTTGAATTTCTTACCTCAAATTTACCTTTTGGATTTGGCTGAGGTTGAGCAGGAAACTTACCCTTTTCTTGAGCATGTAATGCAGAGGTCAAGTCGCTAATAGAACTTCTCATCTCAGTAATGGCCTGCATTGTCTGAGTGTTGATATTGGCTTGCCCCTGCATAAAATTCTGTAATGTCTCCTCAAGGGTTTTCTTATGTAGAGGCACATAAGGAGTAGAAGAAGATGGCCCTTGAGGATTTTGATTTATATTGGACTCATTCCTCCAACTAAAATTGGGATGATTTCTCCATCCAGGATTATATGTTTCCGAATATGGGGAAGAAAATGGTCTCCGATAAGAATTCATGACATTTGCTTGTTCGTGCAAATCCTCTTTAAAAGCAGGGATTGTTGGACAATCCTGAGTTAGGTGTCCACTAATCTCACAAATGCCGCAATTTTCTTCTTCCTTTTCAATGGCCTTAGCCGAGTTTACCTTCCTAAGTTCCATGGCTTCGACTTTTCTTGTCAGACTTGCTATCCTAGCATTTACATCATCATTTCCTTTAAGAACATACATACCTTCTTGAGACATGGCACTGAGTTTGAGCTTATTTGACCGATCAGAACGATCTGTGTTATCCCAAGATTGGACATTTTCAGCTAACTGGTCAAAATAGTCCCAAGCATCATCAGGATCTTTATTTAAAAATTCACCGTTACACATCATTTCTACAAATTGACGCATTTGAGATGTTAAACCTTCATAGAAAAAACTAATTGTGCGCCAAGTCTCATAACCATGATGTGGGCAAGTTAGCAACAATTCTTTAAAACGTTCCCAACACTGAAAAAATGTTTCATTTTCCTTTTGAGAAAAATTCATAATATTTCTGCGAAGAGTGTTGGTCCTATGAGTAGGAAAAAACTTTTTTAAAAATTCTCTTTGCATTTCTTGCCAGGTGCCAATAGATCTTGGTCTCAAGGAGTTCAACCAATTTTTAGCTTTTTCTTTTAGAGAGAAAGGAAACAACTTTAATCTAACCACATCATCATTGATAGTTTGAGTTTGTAAAGTTGCACAAACCTCTTCAAATTCTTTTAAATGCAAATAAGGACTTTCTGCATCTAAGCCAGGAAACTTGGGAAGTAATTGGATTACTCCTAGTTTTAAATCAAAATTCCCCATATTCGTAGGAAAAATCATACAAGATGGAGTACTTGTCCTTGTAGGCTGCAAATATTCACGCAAAGTTCTCATTGGCGGATTATTTTGTGCCTCTTCATTTTCTTGTTCATCATGAATACTATGATGGTCAGCCATCGTACTAGAATGAGAATTTTTTGAATTACCAGACAAAGTATCAACCAATTCACTTAAAACGATTTCCTCTCTTCTCAATCTACCCGTTTGATCACGTTGCCACGAGATCATTCATCATAGAGGATTGATCATAGAAAAAATAAAATGCAAAACAAGCAATAAAGTAAAAGAATTTTTTTTTTTAAACGAGATTACCAAATGGTATGAGTATGGAAGCAATGTTACATGCTCTGTTTTTTTTTTTTCCGTGAAAAATCGTACCTGCAAAAAGAATATAAAAAACAATTAGCAAAAGATTTCTAAAATAAAAAAAAAAAATTATCACACGTTGCAATTCCCCGGCAACGGCGCCAAAAACTTGTTGCGACTAAACATTGACTCAAATTAATGAATCAAAAATCTAGTGCAGTTTTACCTGCAAGTATACAGGTGTTGTAGTATCTTACAGGATCGAATCTACAGGGATTGACTTTTGTGATAAAGAAAATAAATTCAGACAATGAAACAAAATTATTAAAAGAAACGTGCAATCAAATGAAGATTGATAAAATAACTGAATCAAACTAAAATGATAAAATAAATTGATATGGAAAAAGACTAAGGTTTTGAGGATCCGTCTAATAATTTATGATATTGTTTCCGATCGATTTACTTCAATTAAATTAGAATAATGATTCCGTTTAATTGGTAGATTTAGCATTTAAGATCGAGAAAAACAGACACTTATGATTGAGCGTGAACGTTTGATGATTAAAGCATTTACAAATCTATTTGAATACCACAGGGATTCCTCAAGCATTCACTGTATTCAAAAATCACAATGAATCAAGACGAGTATATAGATAATCAAAATATCCAATAATAAAATCTTTCCATCAATCAAGCTCGCAAAATAGATTTTACGTGGATTCGGAAACAATATTTAAATCATTAAACTTCACCTCTAACCTTAGTATGAAAATTTAGCCAAACATATTTATTACAAATACTATAGAAATCACATAAGCATTCTCCATTAAATAACTAACACAGGAAATACTAAGCAATAACTTAGAAACAACAAAATCTGAAATCCAATTGATACAGAGGAATAAAGCTCACGATAAAATAGAAATTGAAATTAAAAGATATTCATCAAGAAGAAGCTGTAGCCCCACCAGATGCCAAACGAAAAACATGAAGAAGCAAAAAATAAAACTCCAACCACTTCAACTCCACGTTAAACTCAAGCATCAATCTCATCATGTTCCTTTCTCCACCAAAATAAATCTCATCCAATTAGATTACTCCAGCCGGCCTACACATCCATCCCCCACATCAACTTCTTTTCACATTAATTTATTCCAACCAATAAAGACTTAGAAACCGACTTGCTCTCTCCTAGCCATCATGACTTTTCTCTCTTTTTGCTTGCTTAGGACCGACGGATTCAATGGGTATTTACTCTCAGCAAACTCCACCTCACTTACATCAAACCGACTACACACTTTCAAGAGAAAATAATTCCAGCCGTCTCTCCTTAACTCCAGCCAATTCCTATCTCAGCCAAAATAATTTCCCATGACCGACTCTAATCCCCAACCGACTCAAGTGCACTTGGTTGAAAATTCTGCACCGACTCCTCTCTCCAATTCTCTCCACTCCCCACGTAACCCTTTCACTCTACACCCACCAATTGCTACCCTTTACTTCTCTTCCTCCTTTTTTCGTCCCTACTCTTCTGAACTTACCTCTTTTTATAGCAAAAATCAATAGCCGAACAACTCCACTTGCCTCTTGAAGAATCATTTAATTGGTTGTTTTCTCTAGTCTTGCACCCACCGGTTGGTCCTTCTCTAATCATGCACTGAATAATTAATCCCAGCCAACTACTCCACTAGCTGCCTATTGAAGAATCATTTAATTGAATAAATTTCCTCAATTCAAACCAAGCACGGTTCCACATTCCCCTCTCCCTCATCCGTTGCTTTATACTCCCTTTTCTTTATTCAATGAATTTCCACCTTTAATCCCCTTTCTCTTCCACTAACTTTGTTGAAAATTCATACACACTCATCCACTCTCCTATCATTTTATTCCACCGTTCAGCCTTTCTTCTTTCAACTTTTGCACCCACCGGTTGGTCCCTCATTCCAGCACAACTCCAGCAAATCATGCACCGAATATACACAATCTTGCACGCACCGGTTGGTCCCTCTCTCCACACGTCTCTCCAGCTCCAAACTCATGCACCGATACCTCAATTCAATTAAATTCCTTCACGTCTACCCCTGCCTTCTTTCACTCACCTGCACTTCACTTTTCAGTAAAAAACAAAGACACCTCTCATCACTTTCCAGCACAACACCAAGGCACCTCACTTCCTTCCTTTTTTCAGCACATGTCAACTCTTTGTATGACTTTAATGTTGCACCACCAAAATTTCAAGCCTCCGTGAGTTTTGTTCAACCATGAATCACATGCATCTTGAATAATCAAAGGAAGAAAATAACCATTGATTCTTCATTTTGTGTCTTCTTTTTCAGCTGCCAAGCTTCCTCTCAATTAGTATGCATTTTTGATCATAAGTTCCAACCGGATCTCTTTTGAATTTTATTTAAACTGAAAATAAGAAGAAAGAAATAACACTCAAAAAATAAATTATCAAAAACAGACTATATATGTGAGGAAATATTGTCTCATTAAATCATAATTATAAAATTAAGCATAAACATGATATCAATCAATTAAAAATCACAACTTGTATTTATGCTTATTAATCATTTTTTTCATCTAAAACCAATAATAGTGTCACGAATAATTTAAAATACATTGGTTTTAAATAGCTAAAACATGCAATATTTCAGCTCAATCAAGTACCAATTAAATAGATATTTATAATGTAATTATAAAATGCAATTATAATGTATAATTGTAAATATTTAAGTACTGTAATTAAATAGATTAATACTTAAAATCTAATTATACATTATTTAATTAAAGAATTATAATGTATTAGTGAAAATATTTAAGTACTCTAATTAAATAGATTAATACTCTAAATATTCTTATAAAATATTTAATTAAGGAATTATAATGAATTATTGAAAATATTTAAGTACTCTAATTAAATATATTAATTAGTTAAAATATAATTATAAAATAAATAATTAAAAAATTATAATTAAATATTTGAAAATATTTAAGTGCTCTAATTAAATAGATTAATACTCTTAATACTCTTATAAAATATTTAATTAAATAATTATAATGAATTATTGAAAATATTTATGTACTCTAATTAAATATATTAAGTAGTTAAAATATAATTATAAAAGAATTAATTAAAAATTATAATTAAATATTTGAAAATATTTAAGTATTCTAATTAAGATGATTAACATGATGGAATATACTTATACAATATTTAATTAAAGAATTATAATGTATAATTAAAAATATTTAAGTATTCTAATTAAATAGATTAATACTTCATTTTATACATTTATTATAATTTTAAACAGATATGCCTCCTAAACGCAAAAGAATATATGAGCCATTCCCACCACTTACTAACTCCTCATGTGATTCACCTGCCAACAATGGTGGGCTAACATCACCAGAACCAGAACAAGGTATTTTATCACTGTATATCTTTTAAATAAAATAATTTGATTAAAATATATGTTTTAATTTTTGTATATATAGCTATTGTAAACCAGCACCGAGTTAGAGGCATTACGATGGGTGTCTGCATAGAGAAAGTAAGGAAAGTGGGTAAATATATTTTTGTAAGTTTACGTTTATTAATTCCATTATCTAAATATATTTTTGTTACTTATACTAATTTTAATGTTTTTCTTTTTGTAGGACAAGATGATATCTCTTAAAGACACTGCCAGATCGAATGACGACAAGACTAAGAGGCTAGAGGAACCTGCACTTGAGATAGAACAATTGAGGTCGAAGGAAAAAGAGTTGCTGACCCAATTAGATTAAGCAGCAGATTTAGAGGCAAGATTAGAAGAGATGCTACAATTAAATAACCAAAAAATGTTTGAACAATTCCAGTCAATGATGTCCCAAAACCCTATGCCACCACTACCACCACAATCATAATTCATTTAATTTTTTTAATTGCCTTTATTTATGATGTTTGTAAACGTTTGAACAATTGATGTATATAGATTACAATTTGTATTAGTATGTTCTTTTTAATTAAATTTCAATTTATTTGATCAATACCTTTCGAACTTCAAATAACCCGTTCGAATGGTAAATTATCATTTATGCATATATTCGAACAAAAATATATCCATTCGAACAAAAAAAAACCCATTCGAATGTATCGGGAAATACAATCCGTGCGTTCGTTCGAACAATTAAATACTCATTCGAATAATTTTATTTTTCAAAACTCCGTTCGAACAGAAGATTTTCATAATAGATTGTTTGTTCAAATAGTTAATATTTTTGTTCGAACAAAAGTCACTTAAAATGTGTTGGTTCGAACGGCCTTAGTCAGATATGGTTACTGGTTCGAATTAACATTTCATGTTGTTTGAACAGAAATTTTTTCATTCGAACTTGATTCTGAAACGACATTTTTTTGTCTAAAAAAAAAAATTTCCGTTCGAACGGTTTCGACTGGTTCCGCCTAATTTCGTCCCTAAAAGTACTTTTTGGAGACGAAAATCAATTTTTGTCTCTGAAAATTTTCTGAGACGGACTTTCTGAGACAAAATAGAGACAAAAAATTTTCGTCTCCAAAAATTTTTAGGGACGAAATTTAGATTTTTTGAGATAAAATTTTTTGTCTCAAAAAACCAATTCTCTTGTTGTGACTTTTCTACTTCTACGAGTATAAAGCAATAACGAGGCAATGAAATGGAAACAAAAGATTAAGAGTTTACGTAGACAACTCGTACTAAGAACGAGGGAGAGATATATATATATATATGGTCTGTATGGGAATGTCTAGGTCACTAGCAAAAGTTTGATATGTAATCTTGTTAGGGCCACATGTACAGTTCTAGTCCAAAGTGTTGGTTTTAGACATAAATATTTTGGCCTTGCTCATAAAGTAGAAATTTAAAGTTGTATTAGAACTGTTAATCTAGGTGGGTTTTTTTTTTTTTTTTGGCCCAATCTAGAACTCGGATAGCTGGATTTTGGTTCCAGGTTCTAGCCTGGGTCAAATCTCGGCCGGAACCCATATTATAAAATCTGGATCCAGTTATGAAACACGGAATCCGGGTTTAAAATCTGGTACTCAAGTTATATAAATAAACAAAAACCCCTTCACTCTTCAACAGCCGCATTGCAGAACCTGTGCGATCTCCTCTCTCTCTCGGCCAAATTCCAAACCGAATGAAACCCTAGCTCTCCATCTCTCTCTCTCTCTCTCTCTCTCTCTCTCTCTCTCTCTCTCTCTCTCTCTCTCTCCCGTATCTTCCGCTTTCTTTCTCTTGCAAGATGACTTTTGGTCTTTTTGCTTGGGGGTAAAAAAATATAGTGAGTTTGGAACAGTGGCTCGGGCATTGATTCGATGGATCTTGTTACTAATTCATCTATAGAGGTAAAAAGAGCTTGATATTGGAGGAAATATGGTTCACTGGTTGCTTTGCTATATATATGGTTTTATTTTCATTTCTTTGTTTTTTATGGCCAGATCTAGGGTTCTTTCATTTTTTTTTAATTGTTGAAATCTACTGGGCCTTTCCTTTTTTAGAGTGTTTTGTTATTCATGTATATTTAAAAAAAAAAAAAAATCTATTATTTGTGTTATGGAAACTTAAAGGAAAAATGCTATTTTTGGATGGTTGTAGTTGGAGGCATCAACAATTCAGGATTTGAATCAAAGAAATCCATTGTTTATTCTCTGTAGTTTCATGTTGAGTTGCTAATATTTCTCTCCTCGATTCTACTTTGGTTTTTCTCATTACCCTTATGTTTTTGTTTATCTATTTGGTTACGGGGAAAATGATGGGGAAGAAAATTTGTCCTTGGTTTGTTACTTAGTATGCAGTTTTTTTAAACCATGATAAGCCCAGTTGAGCTATACGCTCGCAAAAACTAAATTCTTTCAAGGAAAATAGTTTAGCCATAAATGAATTACATACAAATAAACCCACAAATTGATGTGGTTTGATGTGGTACGTCAGATTATAAAGTTACTTTTATTGCAAAGAGGATCTAACAGATTTCATGAAATCACATCAGTTTGTAGGTTTATTTTATATAATTTCTTTGTGTTTGTAACAGCTCTCTTCTTTCAAATGCTATGTAATGAGTTATTTTCTATAAATAAAATGCAGAATTTGTGAGTGGTTTTAAGAGTTCCTTGAATATTGAATTTTTCCTATATGTTTGCATGTGGTCCCCAATGATTAATGCTTTTTTTCTTCATTAATGTAGATATTAGAGAGAAGTGGACAAATCTAGAGTGTTTGATTACTTTTTTAAAATATAGGTTGCAAAGAATATGCACGTGTGTACCAATTATATTTTAAAGGAAGTGTGCGAAGTACACGCATGCATTTAGTATTATTCCTAATTAATATATTATATTTGAAAAATTTGTTATCTGTTATAAAACTTTTTAAAAGGAGAGAGAGAGAGATAGAGCTCAGAGAAGTTATGAAATTTATGAATTTCTTAAAGGATTCAACGATATATATAGGCGTACAAAGGGGACTATGCTAGTACTATGCTGGCACTATGCACTGTGCATATGTCGGCCAACTCACTATGCTAGTACTGTGCTGGCACTATGCATTGTGCATATGTCGGCCAACTCACTATGCTAGCACTATGCACTGTTGCATATGTCGGCCAATTCACTATGCTAGTACTATGCTAGCACTATGCACTATGCATTTGACGGCTAGCTCAAGGTGGTCATACAATTTATTTTACAACAATGTTATTTTACAACACTCTCCCTTTGGATGACCACATATAATGAATATGCCTCGTTAAAATCTTGCCAAGGAAAAACCCTGTGGGAAAAAACCAATGGCGAAGGAAAAAGAGTACAATATTCATGTGTACCGTAAAATGCTTTAAGATTGCCTCATTAAAACCTTGCAAAGGAAAACCCAGTGGGATAAAACCTTAGCGAAGGAAAAAGAGTACAATCAGCATAAGTCTTCAAGACATTACTCCCCCTGAAAAGTGCATGATAAAAGGTCTTCAAGTCTCCGCATTCTAATGTTCTGCACAATCTTCTTAAATGTTGCAGTTGGTAATGCTTTTGTGAATAAATCTGCCAGATTATCACTTGATCGTATCTGCTTGACTTTAATTTCACCTTTCTCTTGAAGTTTATGAGTATAAAAGAATTTAGGTGAAATATGTTTGGTTCTATCACTTTTGATATATCCTCCTTTAATTTGAGTAATACAAGCAGCATTATCTTCGTATAAAGTTGTTGGACTATCATTAATCACTGGAAGACCACACTTTTCTTGAATATGTTGGATCATTGATCTTAGCCAAATGCATTCTCGACTTGCTTCATGAATTGCAATGATCTCTGAGTGATTTGAAGAGGTAGCAGATAGTGTTTGTTTGACAGATCTCCATGATATAGCAGAATTTCCATAAGTAAATACATATCCAGTTTGAGATCTACCTCTATGTGGATCTGAAAGATAACCTGCATCTGCATATCCAACTAATTGTGGACTTGAACCATGTTGATAAAATAATCCCATATCAACCGTACCTCGAAGGTATCGAAGGATATGTTTAATGCCATTCCAATGTCTTCGAGTTGGTGCGGAACTATATCTTGCAAGTAAATTAACTGAAAATGCAATATCAGGCCGAATGCAATTTGCAAGATACATCAGGGCTCCAATTGCACTGAGATAAGGTATTTCAGGACCAAGAATTTCTTCATTGTCTTCACAAGGATGAAATGGATCCTTCTGCACATTAAGTGATCGAACAACCATTGGAGTACTCAGGGGATGAGCTTTGTCCATGTAAAAGTGTTTCAAGACTTTCTCTGTATAATTTGACTGATGAATGAGAATTCCATTTGGCAAATGCTCGAGCTGCAGGCCGAGACAAAATTTCGTTTTGCCAAGATCCTTCATTTCAAATTCATTCTTTAAATATGTAGCGGTTCTTCTGATCTCTTCAGGAGTTCCAACAAGATTTAGATCATCAACATAAACAGCAATAATAACAAATCCGGAGTCTGATTTCTTAATAAAAACACATGGGCATATTGGATTATTCTCAAATCCTTCTTTCAATAGATATTCGCTAAGGCGTTTATACCACATGCATCCGGATTGTTTTAACCCATATAAAGATCTTTGAAGCTTAATAGAATACATACTTCTGGATGTACTCAGATTAGAAGCTTCAGGCATTTTATATCCTTCAGGGATTTTCATATATATATATGTCATGATCTAATGATCCATATAAATATGCAATGACCACATCCATCAATTGCATATTCAATCTTTTTATAACTGCCAAACTGATCAAATATCTGAATGTGATTGCATCCATAACAGGAGAGTATGTTTCCTCATAATCAATCCCCGATTTCTGCAGGAAACCTTGTGCAACAAGTCGTGCTTTATATCGCACAATTTCATTGTTTTCATTACGTTTACATATAAATACCCATTTATATCCAACGGGCATTACACCATTTGGTGTTTGTTTAATTGGTCCAAAGACCTCTTGCTTTGCTAGCGAGTTTAATTCAGCTTCAATAGCTGATTTCCATTTTGGCCAGTCATTTCTACGTCGACATTCTTCGACAGTTCTTGGCTCAATTTCTTCATTACTTCTGGTAATGTCAAGAGCCATTTTATATGAAAATATTTTGTCGACAACAGTTTTATTTCTATTTAAAATTTCTCCTGTACTCATGAAATGTATCGAGATCTCGTTATTTTCAGGTACCTGTCCCTATTTAAGGGAAGACATTTCATGAAATACCTCTTCAGGAGGTTCTTTCTCAGGAGATTTACTCTCTTCAGGAGCATCAATTACTCTTATGGCCTGTGTTGGTATGGACTCTTCAGGAGTACCAAATTCATTTTGTATTTTCCTCTTTCGAGGAATTTTGTCCTTAGCACCAATAGGTCGTCCACGCTTCAAGCGTATCTTAGACTCGCCTATTGCTATTTTGGCAACTTGTCCTTCAGGGACTGCAATCCTTGCTGGAACATTAACAGCATGAATATATGATTTTACCACACCTTTAGTGTCAGTAAATACATCCGGTAATTGGTTTGCAACACTTTGCAAATGAATAATCTTTTGAACCTCTAGATTACATTCTTTTATACGAGGATCAAATTGGGAAAGAGCTTTATTTTCCCAAGTAATTTCCTGTCGTGCTTCAGGCACCGACTTCTCATTACCCAATGTTGGAAAAATGGATTCATCAAAATGACAATCCTCAAAACGTGCCTTAAACATATCTCCTGTAAGAGGCTCAAGGTATCTGATAATAGATGGAGAATCAAACCCAACATATATCCTAAGTCTACGTTGAGGGCCCATCTTTGTACGTTGTGGAGGTGCAATTGGAACATATACAGTACATCCAAAAATACGAAGATGAGAAATATTTGGTTGCTGACCAAATGCAAGCTGTAATGGTGAATATTTGTGATATGCTGATGGTCTAACTCGAATTAATGATGCTGCATGAATTATAGCATGTCCCCAAGCAGAAATAGGAAGATTTGATTTAATGAGTAAAGGTCTAGCGATTAGCTAAAGCCTTTTAATCAATGATTCAGCTAAACCATTTTGAGTGTGTGTGTGGGCAACTGGATGTTCAACATCTATTCCTATTGACATGCAATAATTATCAAAAGCTTGAGATGTAAATTCTCTTGCATTATCCAATCGAATAGTTTTAATTGGATAGTCAGGGAATTGTGCTCGTAGCTTAATTATTTGTGCAAGAAGTTTAGCAAATGCAACATTTCTAGTGAAAAGTAGACAAACATGTGACCATCGACTTGATGAATCAATTAAAACCATAAAATATCTGAACGGTCCACTTGATGGTTGAATAGACCCACATATATCCCCATGAATCCTTTGTAAAAAAGATGGAGATTAAAAAAAAACCTTTGAGATAGATGGTTTGATAATCAATTTACCTTGAGAACATGCAGAGCATGGATATTCATTGGGTAAGATAATCTTCTCATTCTTTAGGGGATGCCCATACGAATTATCAATTATTCGTCTCATCATTATTGATCCCGGATGTCCAAGGCGATCATGCCAAGTCATAAATATTTTGGGATCAATGCACTTCTGGTGCATTACAACATGTGATTCAATTGTTCTCATTTCTGTATAATACAATCCAGATGAGAGGGCAGACAGTTTTTCTAATACGAGCTTCTGGCTCGAAATTATTTTAGTAATGAGAAGATGCTCTTTCTTGTCTTCGTTAATGGTTTCAATATGACTACCATTACGACGTATATTTTTAAAACTCAATAAATTTCATCTGGATTGTGAAGAAAATAGAGCATCATCAATACAAAATTTGGTGCCATTAGGCAACACAATATAAGCTCTTCCGGAGCCTTCAATTATATTCGATGAACCAGAAATGGTATGAACATAGGCTTTACACAATGTTAGATTTTGAAAATATTTTTTATCCTTAAGATAGAATTGTGTGAGTTGTAGCACTGTCAGCCAGACATACATCTCTATTATTCATCTCAGAGATAGAAAGTTCATCAATAAGACTCATGATTCTACAAAATATATAAAACTTTCATTACTACAAAACATTGCAGAATAAAAATATTTTACAATAATATAAAGGAAATACATTAATTAAAAAGGAACACTTCCATGATCAACTCTACCACTAGAATCTTCAAAGAAATCAGAAACATCAAGGCTTGTAATATCTTCTCCATCTATAGAATTTAAAGCATATGATGGTTCAGCAAAATTTGTTTCAAATTTCTTTGTTTTTTCTTTTATAGAAGATTGGTATAAGTCAGCCAAGTGATTAGCTGTACGACAGGTACGAGCCCAATGTCCAGTCATACCACATCTATGGCATCCATCTTCATCTTTCTTTAAAAATTTGTTTTGAGGACCTTTGCCCTTCTCTGAGTTGAACCACTTCTGATGGTACGGTGTATATCTATTATTATCCATTTTAGTGTGGTCACTTCTAGGACCTCCACTTCTATAGTTTTTCTTACCACGTCCACGTCCTCTTTTTCTTTAAAAAGATGCACCATTCGCTTCTGGAAATGATGTAAATTTAGTACCATTCACTTCAGGGAATGATATAGAACCAGTAGGACGTGACTGGTGATTTCTTAACAAAAGCTCATTATTTTGCTCAGCTAAGTTCAGAATATTTCTTGAATTTTCGCTCTCGATACTGCTGCTGCAGGAGCACATTCGAGGCATGAAAAGTAGTATATGTCTTCTCTAACAAGTCATCATCAGTGACTTTTTCACCACATAATTTCAATAGCGAGCTAATTTTAAAGAGTGCAGAGTTATACTCACTAACACTCTTGAAGTCTTGCAACCTCAGGTGCATCCAATCATGGCGAGTTTTTGGGAGGATTACAGTTTTCTGGTGTTCATATCTCTCCCTTAAATCATTCCACAAAATAAGTGGATCTTTCACCGTTAAATACTCAGTTTTTAATTCTTCATGAAGATGGTGCCGAAAGAAAATCATTGTCTTAGCACGGTCCTGCAGGGACCCTTGATTTCCTTCTTTAATTGTATATCCCAGGTTCATTGCATCCAGATGGATCTCAGTATCAAGGATCCAAGATAAATAATTTTTCCCAAAAATGTCAAGAGCAACGAATTCCAATTTTGTAAGATTTGACATTTTTCTACATATATAAATCAGGAACATAAGTATGTTTAATATTTCATATTCATTTTGAAAACTACAAAAATATATTGAAAAATTTACTTAAAGTAGAGGACTACTAGCTTCAAAATCGTTAGAACTTTCATGCTGATAACGTATTATAAAACTTTCTAAAAGGAGAGAGAGAGAGAGATAGAGTTCAGAGAAGTTATAAAACTTATGAATTTCTTAAAGGATTCAACGATATATATAGGCGTACAAAAGGGACTATGCTAGCTCACTATGCTAGTACTATGCTGGCACTATGCACTGTGCATATGTCGGCCAACTCACTATGCTAGTACTGTGCTGGCACTATACACTGTGCATATGTCGGCCAATTCACTATGCTAATACTATACTAGCACTATGCACTGTACATATATCGGCCAATTCACTATACTAATATTATGCTAGAACTATGCATTTGACGGCTAGCTCAAGGTGGTCATACAATTTATTTTACAACAATGTTATTTTACAACATTATCCTAATTGGTCTCTAATTTTGATTGGCATGATGGACTTATAAATTATGGACCCTATACTTATTTAATGACTCAACGTACTTAGCATATTAAAGTGGAGGTAACGCCATAATATTAGGGAAACGAACTTAAAAGTAATTATTTAAATCTCACGTAAGGACAACCAGAATTTTTACACTGTAGTAATAGGAGAATGCTTTCTTATTCGATAATGATTAATTATCCCGCAAGAAGGACAGCCGCGTTTTGGCAGCTAGTGATAGACGCAAAAGGACACTACAAGAAAAACAGGCAATTACGACCAATTTATAGCAACGAAAAGAGTATTAGCAACCAAAATTGGTTGCTAATACTCTTTTCGTTGCTATAAATTGGTCGCAATTGCCTGTTTTTCTTGTAGTGGGAGGAGCATTTAAACACACTCTTGGAACAAATAAAAGGAAACCAGATCATGCAGATTAAGGTATTCTTCAATGGTTGGTAGAAGCCAAGCTGTTTCCAACATCAATGACAAATCGGTATCTTACATCACCCTTAGCAAGACGCTCCATTGCCTTGTTAAGGTAGTCTATTGGAATAACCTCAATGTCTGCTTTGATGTTATGTTTTGCAGCAAAATCTATCATCTCTTGTGTTTCCTTCAATCCTCCAGTGCCACTCCCCGCAATCATTTTTCTTCCTGTTAAAACAAGTCTTATTAACTCTATAGCTATGTATGAACAAGATGGAATTCCAAGTTTTAACGAAGGGAAAAATTAGTGGTTGACTTGAAAGGAAATTACCCATTATCAGAGGAAAGACTGGTAGCTCAAGCGGCTTGTCTGGAACACCCACTATAACAAGCTTTCCATGAGACTTTAATAGATCAATTAAGGGCTGAATAGAATGCACAGCAGATACTGTATCCAGTATACCATCAAACGTGCCCTGGGCAGCCTGTACAAATTTAATATTTTTAACAATCGCTCTCTAATATTATTAGACTATCAAAGGAGAACTAGAGAAAAGTTTTGTTAGCTAATTACACTCACATGCATTTGTTCTTGGTCACGACTATGTAAGAATGAGTCAGCACCAAGATGCTCTAAAGCTTCATCCTTCTTGTTGGTGGAGGTACTAATTACAGTCACTTTTGCTCCGAAAGCCTTGGCAAATTTAACACCCACATGACCAAGTCCACCTAGTCCAACAATCCCAATGTGTTTACCCGGCTCTGCTAACCCAAAATATTTCAAAGGACTGTAAAGTGTTATCCCAGCACAAAGAAGGGGAGCACCAGCATCGAGTGGTAAGTTTTCAGGGAATCGAATGATGTAGTGCTCATTAGCTACCATAGTGTCAGAGAAGCCTCCGTAGGTAATTGTGCCATCGTAATAAATGTCATCATATGTCAGTATCAGTTGGGGACAATAAACTTCAAGATCATTGTTACAATTCTCACAGGAGTGGCATGCACCAATCAAGGTTCCCACTCCCACTTTGTCTCCCACTTTAACTTTCTTCACCTCGTTCCCTACTTCTGTCACTTCCCCAACAATTTCGTGCCTACAATTAAAATGAAAGTCCAATGTTATTGCATACTGAAGTAGTTACTTTGTGTAACAAAAGATCTATTGACGTACTTGTTGATCTTTTTTAGGCTACATAATTGCTTAAAATGAAATGGAAACTTACCCAGGAACAAGTGGGTATTTGGAAGTACCCCACTCATTTTTTATCCTGTGAAGGTCGGTGTGGCATATCCCACAATAAAGAACTTTGAACCTTACGTCCTTGTCTCCAGTTGCTCTATAGATATACCATTTAAAGCACAAATTGAAAACTTAGAAGCATGAGAAAATAATATATGAAAACAAATGAGAGACAATCATAATGCATGGATAAGGATAATTTTCTTTCTTTTTTTATTTATTTTTATTTTTTATTTTATTTTTTATAGGAAATAGACTTCTTTTTATTTAAATGAAGGACACGCGCCACGCTTGAAGTGTGTCTGACCGTTGATATTAGGGAGAGCTTCTCTCTCTAGAACATTAGGGAGTCTATTTCAATCTTGATGATCGAAGATCTGAAACTATTCAACATTAATTTATGAGCTTTGCTACTCATAAGCCCATACACCACACACCACATAATTTTTTATTTTTTTATTTTTTAAATTTATTTTTTAAATTTTATTTAGTTTTATTCTTTTTAAAATAATAGAATCCTTCTATTAATCATCCATATACTATATATTTAGTAATAGAAAAAAATTAAAAAAATAATAAAAAAAATGGTGTGTGGTGTATGAGGCTTATGAATAGAATTTTTCTTAATTTATTTACTTCAATTGCTAAGAGTAGAAAATAGAAGGAAGGGAAAACTGATAAAGTAAGAATGGAATTAAGGTGGCGACTGAGAGAGATTGAGGGTACCTTCTGGAGAATTTGAAAGGCGAGAGAAGGCCAGAAGAATCTCTCACTGCCCATCCAAAGGCCTTCACCGGATGCTCTTCCTCAGGTGATTTTGCCATTTTTATCTTCTTCTAGACACGTACGTACTATAAAAACAACTAAGAAATAGTGACAATAGAGTCAGAGTTCAAGCAGAGAAAAATGAGGGAGAGATTTATGATGAGTATGGGAATGTGAATTGTGGAGGCCAGAAACAAGCGTTCGATGTATATATATAGGGGGAGTAGGGGAGCACTGAATTGGGGTGGGGATGACGTATTGGGTGAGCAAATGGGGTAAATACGTGAGGTAATGGCTTTTGTAGTCTTGTTGACTACTTTTGTCATCGATACAGAAATGAGTGAATGGTTTAATTTGGCTGACATACTCGATGAGCTAATTCCTGAAGGGTCAAAGACATGTGGGTCCGGTTTAGGGCGGCTGCGGGATCATGTGGAAGTCCGATAATGATTGTGGCTTCCCAATTGCGTATCACTGTGTGTCAACTTCAGAACTACTTGGTGCCATATATGTATTTTAGAGCATTAGAATTTGACCAAACAAAAATTGTTTCAACCAAAATAGAAAAATAATATTCTTTGTAAGCAGTCTATTTACTGTTATAATCTTTGATACTATAATAATTCTAATCCTCACAGAGAGTGAGTAGTTGTCATATAATCACCACGGATATAATTTACTAAAAATAATAAAAGTGTATGTCATTAATATAATTAATAATAGTTTTATATATAATTATTTTTTTAACATAAAATAACCACTCGGACCCAATGGTGAGTACTTTTATCATCCACAAACTCACAGAATCTTATCCATTCACGCGTTTGTAGGTGGGTCACGAGTCACGTCTAACATTTCATGAACATTATCTGCGAATCTTTTCCTTTTATTTATTTTCCTCAAGTGGCCGTCAGTTAAGTCTTTTCCTTTCTTTGTCGGACTGGAAGAAAAGTCTAGCTATCTTTTTTGTGGAATTATATAAAATTAGTAAAGGCAACGTGGGCTGCCGCTGTGTCCAGTTGACAAAATTAAAAAAAATAAATTATAATATATAATAAATGAAAAAGTAAATAAAGAAATTTAAACAAACTTAAAATATGTCATAAATTTAAAAAGTTCAATAAAATATAATAAAAAGAAAAAAACTATAGACTTTATATAAAAGATATTTAAGCTTATAATTATAACAGTAGAAAGTTTATTAAAATGACATTTTGAACATCTATCATATTACTTTAGTTATAGAATATGATAGATTAAGAGCACGTTCAGGTTGTTTTGATTGTCTAAAAAATACATTAAATGGAAAAAATAAAAAAATATTAACATATTAAGAATAATAATATGTAAGAAACTCTCCTTATTTAGATGAGTCTATTCTTCTAAGAAATATTTATTAAAACTCTTCATTTTATTTTATAATGAAAAATATTTTTTTAGATTAAAAATAAAAAATTTAATTATTTTTCTTTTCTATTTCATCCTCGATCTCTTACTTCTCTATATATTATTTTTACCCTTTTATTAAAAGTTTTACTATCACAAAACAATACCGGATATTGCATATGGGGGATCGATGTAGACCGGAAACTACAGATTTACATTAAAATATTGTAGTGCGATGATTAAGATCAAAAGGAATAAGGGGAAGAGGCGAAGGCTGTCATTTTATAGAATCCAAGATCGAGGAGCTAGCTCTTATAGGAAGCAAAAGGCCAAAAAAGACAGCACTCGAAATGACCAGTTAAAATGAATCTATCCTTTACAGTTTGCGCACTCTCTTTATTTCCTATCCTTTCATCAATTAACGTGTAGGTAGGGTATCATCAATTAACGTGTAGGTAGGGTATCAAATCGTGTTAACGAATTTTGTTCGTGTCATATCAAAATATATATATTATACTATATAGGTCAACCTTAATTCGATTTGTTAAATTTATCGTATCAAAATCTCAAATTCTAACACGACTTATTAACATAATAGGTCGTGTCGTGTCAATCAATTTTAACCCATTAGTAAATATTAGTAAATAGATTAACACGACACAATACTACATATTTCAAACTATTTATATAAATAGATTAAATATGTTCGAAACTAAGTAGTTTGAGTTGATTAAAGTTAGTAGAATTTTATATAAATGTTAAAATTACAATATTTATAAAAATTATAAAATTAACTACAAGTCTAAAATTACAATCTAAATAATAAAAATATTGAAATTAAAATTCTAACAATTTTACTTTTAAGTATAAGAGTATAATTATAATTTTAACTTTCTTAACATGTCATAGTTATCAACCCGTTAAGCAATCGTGTCTCAACGAGTCAACCCGTTTTGACCCGAACCAGTTAAGACTAAACCCTAACCCGCTATTATCGTGTCGTATTCGTGTTGAGTTAATGGGTCGTATAACATATTGACATCCTTATGTGTAGGTACAAATAAAAATTATTTTATTACTTTATAATTTGCTAATTTTCGAATTTTATTTTTTATCTTTTGTCTTTATTATTATTATTTTTTTTTGAAATTTCTTTTGTCTTTATTTAAAGGATTATGGATGATATGCCCTTTATCTAAAATTATATTATATTAAAAATTTTGATAGAATTGAAGATAACCATTCCATCTTTTCAATTTTGATAGAGTTGAAGATAAGCATTCCATCTTGGAATGCGATGCCCACTAATTTTATTTATTATTTTTTAATCACACCTTTAATTATTCCCTGACAAAAAGTCATCTCTCTCATTTATTTTGTAATTTTCATTCATTCTCTCAATAGCTAATCGGAAGAGACCCTAAACCTAGTTTGAGTAACGTCCAATATTATTTCGGAAATAAAATATTGAAGTTTTATGAACCAAATTCATTTCTCATCAGCATATTATTTCGGAAAAACATTGAAAATTATATTTAGCTGTATTTGTATAAGAGATTTGGTTTGGTTTTTAAGATAATATATATATATATATATTTAAAAAAAGAGACGAGAGTCACATGTCCAAGAGTGACCCCTTTTATTTTTTATTAAACCCTTTACTTATGGTGGATGAATACCGTAACAAATAAACTAGCTTGAAAACTTGCAAACAAACCAAAGGCCAAAATTCCAACGAATGAAAGAAAAAAACCAGCAACCACAAGACCATCCAGCTACTAACATCGCAAATATGGTAGCCCCAACCGATCAAGCTTCAAGATTCCCTTGAGACAATGTGGAAGCTCTCCAAACTGCACCCATGTCCTAGAGCCTAACTACGTAGCCAAATGAGCTGGATGATCAGCTTCTGCATTACCTTCTCGAAAAACATGACGCACCACACACTGAATCGATGAAACAATCTCCTGAACCTCATCCTAATAGTCCTCAAGATACCATAGCCCACATCACTTTTGTTGTAGCCAACATACAACTAAAAGTGAGTCCATTTCAACTTCCACTTTCCTTATACCGAGCTCTCTACAATGTCTCAACCCAAAAAGAAGAGCCATAAACTTCGCCGATTTAACCTGGAGATTAGGACTACCAGCTATCAGGATTGTATCAACCAAAGGACCAATACTCGACCAGTTATCATGCCAAAAGAACAGCTTCCCATCCTGTATCTGCCACTTAGAGTTACTAAGGACCCGAGGCAGGCAGTGCAGAATACCCTTCCAAAACCAAGTACCTCTCTGTTGTCCCACCAAAGAAATATGCATATGCTTGACATATTTTGCTTTAAAATATTGCACCCACAAAGAATTACTAGTCAAAAGATTCCAAAAGAACTTCATTAAAAGTGAGATCTGCACTTCCTCCAAGCAACGTAAACCCATGCCACCCTCTCTAACCGGCTTACACACCCATTGCCAATTAATCCACTTGTGCTTGGACTTACCACCAGAAGACCCCCAGAAAAAGTTGCTAATGAGATTACATATCTTGCTCAAGACAGCCTTCAGTGCATGCACAACCGAAAGCAAATGAACTGGCATACTGGCCACCACATGTCAAAGTAGAAGAATCCAAGCTCCGTTGGACAGCAAGCGACATTGCCATCACCCCATCTGATCCCTAATGTGAGCTACCAGGCCATCGAAGTGACACACTTTTAATCGACCAGAGATCAAAGGAGCGCCCAGATATCTAATGAGAAAGGACCCAACCGAATAGCCTATCAAATGAAGCAAACTCCTCTGTCATGTAGCAGAAATATTGGTAGGAAAAAAAATCGATGATTTCTCCGTACTCACTACCTGTCCTGACCAAGCCTCATACGTCCAAAAAATATCCTTGATCATTTTAAGGGAAGACTGACCTTCATTCACAAAGACCATAACATCATCCGCATACAAAAAATGAGAAATTAATGGTGCACCATGGGGATGACTAAAAAGCTTTATAGAACCATCAGCAAAACCCTTTTTCAGCAACTAAGATAAAACCTCTTCCACCAAAATAAATAAATACGATGAGAGGGGATCCCCTTTACGTAAGCCCCCGACCGCTAGGAAAGAAACCTTTCACAGTTCCATTCATCACCACAGAGAACCAAGGGAACTTAATACACTGACTAATAAGCTCACAAAGTCCACTAGAAAACCGAAGGAGCTCATAACATGCAACAAGAAATCCTAATCAATGCTATCATAAGCTTCTGCCATATCAACTTTAATTACCACATTTCCTCCACGAACATGCTTATTGATTTGGTGAACCATCTCTTGTGCCAAAGAAATATTCTTAAAGATGCTACGTCCTGGAAAGAAAGCACCTTGTTCGGGGCCAATAAACCTACATAAAATTGAAGACAACCTCCTAACAAGAATTTTTGAGCACACCTTATAAATTACCGAACAAAGACTAATAGGCCGAAACTTGTCAAAACCAATAGGAGATGGCACCTTCGGAATTAATACTATGTAAGAGGCCGTATAAAACATTGGCCCCCAAAAACATCTTGCACCAACTCAACGACGTCAGAGTCAACAGTATCCTAGCATGCACGATAGAAATCCGATTCGAAACCATTCGGCCTCGGACTGCTGTCAATCGGGATGGAAAACATAACCTCTTTGACCTCTTGGATTGAAGGGAGCTGCAAAAGCACTTGGTTTTCTTGCTCTGTAACTGCCGAAGTAACCAAAGAGGACAAGTCTTGCAATTCATGTTGTGGACGTGCATGATGGAAATCTCCAAAATAATTAACTGTGGCTAGATGTATCTCCTCCAGATTCCTCAAAATCTACCCACCCCTCAGTGCCATCTCATTCACACTTGTTTTAGAAGTCATTGCATAGGACCTAAAAAACTGGGTAGAGGCTTCCCCTTTCTCCAACCATTTTAGCTTTTGATTATTGTACCAACCTAGTCTCCTTCCTCTGAGTCCACATAGCCAGCACCTCTTTCGTAACCAAGAGGTCCAACTCAACCTCCTCTAAAAATTAGGCCTGGAGACATGCTTCTTAACTCTCAATTTGAGCCTGCAGGCTACAAATATGCTCATCTGTTCAACCAAACACCCAGAGGTTCCAAGCCTTCAGAGCCACTTTTAGCCTTTTCAACTTGCCATTGAGGTGAAACAGACTTGAGCCATTAGATCGTGGTTGCCAAACTTCCTTTACCAAGGCCTGGAAACCATCATGCAACGCCCACATATGTTGAAATTTAAAGGAAGAGGGGCCATATTGAAAACCACCAGGTTTCAACTCAACATACATGGGAGCATGATCTGAGGATGTGCATGGCAGATAACGTAGTAAAGCATCCAACCACAACTCAACTACAACTAGGTTCAGTAAGCACCGATCCAACTGGGACCAACTACGAGCCAATCCCTCCTGACCATTGCACCACGAGAAAAGATTGCCAGAAGACTGCACATCTCGTAAACCACATTCATCAATAAAGTCATCCATGGCCACCCGCAAACGAGGTCTTCCACCACGACGCTCCTCATCTCGATGTATGACATTGAAATCACCTATCCCTAACCATGATGCATCCGACGAGATCTCTAGCTTTAAGGAACACCACAACTCCCTACGATCTTGGTAATTACACTTCGCATAAATAGCTGAAAGAAAGAGCCTCCCATCATGAAGAGGCACAGAAAATGTGCTGAGCACTTATGTTCAAAACTGTAACCTGTAAACCACCCCCCCAAAACAACAACAATTTTCCTCCACTATTTTGATTCAAAAAACATTTCTCAAATTGACGCATGTTCATCAATGACAGCATCCTAGAATCATCAGCAAAAGGTTCTACTAACAGAAGAAAACTCAGCTTTTTCCCCATAATGAGTTTACGTAGCCTTCGCTGTGACATACGTAAACCCCGTATATTCCAAAACAAAGGTGTAAAGGTCATAGATCCAACTGAGAGGGCTTGCTAGGAACCCTGGTAGAACCTCTTAGGAGTCTAGTCCACTTCCTTGTTTCCTTTTTATCACTATCAGACGGGTAATCTTTATCTCTCCCTAAATGCTCTGCATGAACACCCTCAGGCTCAGATGAAAACCCATCCAGCACCAAATCGCATAAAACGTCATTCATCTGCACTCCCTTAGAACCTTTCGAGGCAGACTCAACCACCCCCTCGACCTCCACATCCTTTGAATCAACCAAACAGGTTACCTAGAACAACATGCATGGCTACAGCATTCACTCCCACCACCTGCACTTCAAAAGCTTCAATAATCACACCTTCCAAAGGTGTGCTACACTTAACATTTTTTGGGCCAAACGCTACCTCCACCTTGCCGTCTTCCACCTCAACCTCTCCCCCTTCCACCACAACCTCAGTATCAACCATTGGTGCAACCACCCCAACCATTGGTGCAACCATCCCCTTTGCCTGCAAGGCAAAGGCCACCATCATCCCATCATCTAGAGAGATGATGTTGATAACTAAACACTACATTCACCTCTCCCTCGTCTACTGCATCCGTAG
Organism: Carya illinoinensis; assembly: GCF_018687715.1. Classification (NCBI taxonomy): domain Eukaryota; kingdom Viridiplantae; phylum Streptophyta; class Magnoliopsida; order Fagales; family Juglandaceae; genus Carya; species Carya illinoinensis. Next base: position 30,214,065 of record NC_056759.1, read on the forward strand.
CCACCACCTCCGAACCTGAAGCCACCTTATCGATCTGTACAACTTGACTTGAGCCTGCAACATCATGCACCTCCTTATGATTCACCTCCTACTGAGGTTCCTGCATGCGCACGAGATTAGTCCCAGGCTTTAGAGCCCATTGTTTCATAGATCCCACCACTTGTTTTCCTTTCAGCTCCCCTATCAACTCCCCCTTCTTTCTTCCACCATCTCGCCAATGACACGTTTTTACATTATGGCCCTGAACTATACATCGATAGTAGTACACCGGCAAGGTCTCATAAACAATCTCAATATATAAACTGGAAGCTTGATTTGGAATACTGATCGAGATCCCACGAAGAGGGACCGTCGTAGCATCCATCTCAATACACACACAAGCCCCATCAGTACGCATAGCACACTTTGTGGAATTATTCTGTAATATTCCTTAAAAATGACTCGTGGTAATAATTTGGAGGCAGCCCCGAAAGAACCACCCACATCGGTACCATAGACGGCTCCTTATCCTCATTGAAATCAGGATGCCAATGAAACCCACGATAAGGGATCCCGTCAATATCAAGGGCTTCCCGTGAGAGAGCCTTTAGAAAATCTTCATCGTTTGAAAGCCAAATAAACACATTACGAGGCCTATGCATGGTAGAAACAACATGCTGTGAAACCAACCCCCAGCGACCCTTAATAAATGAACGAATAGAGTCCAGTGAAGCGCATTGTCTCAAGAACTTTAGAACCATAGAAAACTTGAAAGGAATTGCCGAATGTTCAATCACCTCCCTCAAAAAAATGATGCAAACCTCACCATCTATCACCTTCGAATGCCTCAAAGGAACATCAACCTTGGGACAGGCCTGAGGGGATTGTGCAACCATATCAGCAAAGGTGTGTAGCCGCCCAGTCGGCGCTTGAGAGCCAAGGCCCAGGGTGGCGGCCATAAAGTGTGCAACACACAAACCAACAACCCTTGCATTGTCGATCTGTAAAAAGTGAATAAATAAGAACTCGTCGGTGGCGATGAAGCTTTCATCGGTGGTTTAGAGAGAATACGGAGGAGGATGCCTGCACGGCTAAACACACAAGAACATGTACTTGACACGAGCCTGAGCTAGGAAAATTTTTGAATTGGGAGAGGAGGTGTGAGGTGCAGGAGGCCCTATAGAAGAACTCTTTTATATTATATCCTTGTCGAGGCAATTGCTTAAAACTCCTAGTAACTTCAATTTTTTTTAAGATAATATATATATATATATGTATATATATATATATATATAAAATGACAATGTTCTTACATCCTAACAATTCATTGTGCTGTTCTTTAACTGAATGAGACTATTACGCTAAGGATTTAACTGAATGAGACAATGTTTTTTTTTTGGATTTTGGATATTTTATATTGGGTTCACTACAAGCAAAAAGGGTCTTTTGCAGTGATTTTAATATTGTTGAAAATAAAATTGCCACAATAACTCATCAATCCCAGCATTTTTGTGTACACTGCTGACTTTTGAAATCAAGTCTTGTTTTGTAGCAATTTTTTGACTTATTGCGACAAAAACATTTCCTGCTAACTAAATCGCATGTGCTCTTGCAATTTGGGTTTATATTAAACCATATTTTGTCGCGATTTATGCTGCGTTTGGATGTTGAGTTGAGTTGAGATTAGATGAAAGTTAAAAGTTGAATAAAATATTGTTAGAATATTATTTTTTAATATTATTATTATCTTGAGATTTGAAAAAGTTGAATTGTTTATTATATTTTGTGTTGCAATTTGAAAAAGTTATAATAATTAGATTAGATGAGTTGAGGAACCAAATTGTAATGTGTTATTATGATGATTTTGTGCGTTGCACGGTCAAAAAATTGTTTTCATTGTTGTGATTTTTGTTGCAATTGAAGCGGCGATGGGGTGCCAAAGGCACAGAATGCCTTTAATTTCCCCCCAATTTTTTTCCCCCATGTTCTCCCACTTCGACGTGCGAGCCCTTTTGCACTTCAACCATTGCTGAAACAGACCCCATTTTCAAACCCTCCAAACTCCACCTTTCCTAGTGTTCTCTCGCGGCTTGAACTCCTCCCACATGAGCTTTTGGCTGATTTTTCGAATCCCATTTCCCCACATTTGCCTTCTCTAGATCCATTCTTGGCTCTACCCATTTCACAGAAGAAATTATCCCACAATCTTAAACCCTAGTGAGCGCATGGCCTTCTCTCCACTTGAATATTGTCTCCCTTTGGGATGCTAGGTCCTACGTTTCCAACTTTCCTTACCCTAGACGATTCCATGCCTCCGTTTTGACATAGAAGTTAATATTCCTCTATTTTCAAGAATGATCGATCGAGCCTCTAGGTATCTCTTGTTGCCATTGCATTTATCTTCCCCCCTTTACGAGTCTGTTGCATTACAAAAGTAGTAATTTTTAGATGTACAAGAATTTTTTTCCTCTATGAAACTGATATGCATGTTTCTCTGTTTAAGGGTTAATGTTGTGTACGTAGCTGTCTCTTGTGTTTGAGCTGCTCAATCAGTTGTGGTATTAGATCATTTTAATTCACCAAATAGAATTTGTTTTTGCTGAACCAGAAGCTGCTCATTGACATTATTATTGGAAAAGGTCTTGTAATTAAGCTGTTTAATTAAAGATTTTGGTTGACCATTTTAGATCATGATGTCAGTATACAAGCTAGTTATGGTCATGTTTCTTGAATGTGAACCCTCTAGAAACAAAACTTGAAGCTCCAAATTCCTCTCCACGCATTACACTAGAAATTGGTTCGAAGCGGTGTTGATATTGACATCACAATTATCATGAGTGCCTCTATATATTCATTCTTTGACATATTACAAATATTATTTTTGTTTTTTTTGGGGGGGGGGTGGATTTCATTTAGCATTTGTCATCTGATTGTCAAAAGTTAAAAATAAATTTGTGGTTGATCAGGATAATGGTGATGGTTTTCTTGGGGATGATGTTTCTGATTAGTAGGATTATAATTCTGCTTGAATTATTTTCCAATAGTACTTCTTAGTTCTTGTTTTTCTTGCTAGAAAACTTAGAGGCTTAGGTACTTTTTTCCGTAGATTTTGTATTTAGCCTATCATGTGTATGTATTTTCTTTGCATTCATGCCCCATCATGTTAAAATGTGGCAAAATCGTGAAAGAGAAGAATTTGGATACATACCTCTTAGTTTTGGTAGTGTCTCTCACATTATCAAAGTACTAAAAGATTGTAATTAGCAATGTTAAGGCAAGGAGTACTGACATAGATTCAATCCTTTTGTTTAGTAATAATGTGGATTTTGCATCTTCTTTACCTGCACTGGAAGTGCAAGCCTAAGGTATACTCATTGGTAATAATATTGTTGCTTTGACTATTTGTTATTTAATCATCTATTTATATTGCTTTTGGTTCTTTTGTTTTTTGGGTCCCTTTTCCCCTCTCAAGAAATCATAAGAAATTCATTGTTGATTATTCGAACTAGGTAGGCATAAGCAATATTTGCATCGGCAATTAAGGCATTGTTTGTTGCTTTTACTTTTTCGTCTCCCTGAAACCAGCCACCTTTGGTGAATGATAATACGGCAAGCTACCACCTAAACATGATTTAAGAGGCATGTAGTCAAGGGAAACAGTAAGCTAGATAGCTGAATTTTTTTTTTGTTTGTTTTTCATTTCTTTCTTCTCAAATACTTTATTGCCAGCTATTTTTTGGGTTGGAGAGATCCCATTGTTTGATCCTTTTCTTTACGTAGTTAAGGATGACGCATATATGAGGCACCTAGCTGACTCACGTACGTGCATGGCAATATTTTTATGATCAATACCTAGAGTTTGGCAACAAGACTTGTAATGTGCGTCAAGGACTCACAACCGATGGATTCAATTCTTTGGGTAATATGAGTACTAGTTACAACACCTGCCCATAGTGTTGATTCCATATAATTTTCCATAATGGAATAAAGGCGCTGAAATTCTCGTTAACTTTACTTATCCACAACCAAAGATCACCTAGGAATGATATTGATGTATTCATGTAGCTGTTAATTGAAGAGCTGAAAGATTTATGGGAAACATGAGTCAAAACTTTTGATGCATCCACGTCGACATCTTTTTAGTTGCATGCTATGGTCAGGTCGTCCATAAATGATTTTCTTGCATATGGGAATCTTTCCAGTTGAAATATCAAAGGAAGTTAGGGACAAATATTCCCAGAATATGTGTTTCATGGGCCATCGATGGTATCTATCAACAAATCATGCATGGCAAAACAAAGGTGCTAAATTTGAAGGGAGAGTCGAGGACATAACTGCATCGAAGGAGTTGTCTGGGGACAAGATACTGGAACAGTTAATGCAAGTTAGAGCAAACTATTTTGGCAAGGGTTGGGGAAAGAATAAGAGGAAACAAGGCCCAACAGAATTGAATTGAACAAAGTGTAGTATTTTTTTGACCTACCTTGTGGCGCCTCTGACTCCCACATATGGAAAGGCAGGAATCGTGGCACAGGAATGATGACAACACGGGTCACACACCCTGAACGACAAGTGCTAAGTGTGTGTACATTCAAAAAGTGTATAGCAAATATCACAACAGATAAATAAAAGATAGTCCACTAAGTACCTGAATTTTAAATACAAATTCACTAAAATAAAAGCCATTTCAAAAGGTTATACAGTTCTCCAGCAAAATATAATTCAAAGCCAAAATACATAGATATAAGGGAAATAAATCCCATAGTGAACAAGCGACCACAAGTCACTCTCATGGTGCCGATTCCTCGGGCTCAACGTCAACCTCTGCATAAAAAATTTACGATTCCATAAAATAGAACCATAGGATAGGAATACTACTTAAGATTATGAATTTCAATAAGTAACTAACCAAACAACCCAAGAGATAAAAACATATTTAAACAACCAACATGTATGCATGAACATGCTGAACCATGTAAAGACCAAACCATCATTTTTCCCACAAATGACCATTTCCCAATGCATGTCAAAAATTTCATTTGGCCCAAAACAAGTCCATTAAAATAAACAACCAGCATTTTTCCAAAAAAGGTCCAAGTATAAATACACAATTTTCCCAAAAAATGACCTACATATATCCATTTATCAAAATCTGACATTTTCCTAGAAAATGGACAACATATCCAATTATCTCGTATGCACCATGATTTCCTCTAGGGACCATCTGCACACCCTGGCTCCCTTCGTCACACTATAGGTAACGATCGTGCATATGACTTTGTAACGAGCGATGACCAACTCCACGTCCAACGCATTCATGAGCAAGTATCCTCTAGCCTCCACCAATCGAGGGGCCATGGAGTTGGCACAAGAGTGTTACCATCTCATCCAAACCACCTAGCGCCAACCCAGGGGTTGTAAATCAATTTTATACATTCCAGAGTAACCATAGGAGATTGACTGGGATAATGCCCATTTCGGCTTGGGGTTGTGATACACACACACACCAAAAATTCTTTCTCAACACGAAAACCCAATTTTGATTCATAACACATGAAAATGTATGCAACAGAATACTGAATGTCATGACACATTAGTCAACTAATAAAATATCCAATCACAGCCTAACTCCACAAATAAACCCATTCTCCAATTCAACCTAAAACCCACATTCGACAACCACAATCCATAAATCCATACTTCTTAGACTTAAGGCCCATCACAACTAATCAGACTGCAGAAACGAGTTAGCATAAAAATATATTTAAATCCCAATAAATTTTTTGAAAAATTACTTACAATGACTGAAAGGAAAACTCTGGAAGATCCAAGCATGCAAGCACCCGGTTAATGGCAAAAGTGGCGGAGTAATGTTTTTAAGGGGTGGTCGTGGGTCACAAAACTGAGAAAATTGAGGAGGGGTTAGGGGGAGGATTGGGCTGGACATGGAGAAGCTAAAGGGGTCATAGGTAGTTCGATGTGGCGGTAAGCTAGCTCACAGCGGCATGATGGAAGCCTCACTCGCACTCAAGCGTTTACTTCTTGCATCTCCATCATGGTGCTAAGGCCGTGTGAGAAGAAGAACCCATTTTGGTGTGTGATGGAGGGGGAAGGGACTGTTGTGAGGGAACAAGGTGCTGGGCATTCGTGGAGCTCGATGGTGGCTTGAGGGGGCAGTCGGTGGCACCGTGGTGGTGGATCTAGCCATGAGAGGGAGGAAAACTCATGGGAGATGGGTTCATGCATGGGGGAAGGTGGATGAGCTAGGGGTGGCTTGTGTCCAAGGGGGCAGTCACCGAAGGGAGGAGGAGTCTCTGGTGGCCGTGTAGTGGTGCAACTGGCTGCGTTGGAGGCACGGGGCTGAAGAACCCGTGGGTTCTAGCTTGCTGTGAAGAGAGGGAGGGAGCTGCGGTGACTAGCCCCCATGGGTTAAGTAACAAACGAATCTTTCTTTCTCTTATAGTTACGAGCCTCGTTCTACGTGCCAAACCTCAATGCTGTGTTTTAAAAGATACCAAGTAGATTTTAAAGCAAGCAAGCCCAGTATTTTAAAGCTTATGAATATTTTCAATATCCTGAAAATATTTATATGTGATATTTTCAGTGTTATCGGACTAAGCTTTGTTTTAAATAACACAATTATATTATTTTTGAAGAGCCCCAAAAATATTATAATTCTTGAAAATTATTTAATTTAAATGATTTTAGTTATTTAAAATATTACAAGATTTAAAATATGTTGAAAAGTCTAAATTAATTTAAATGGTTTTATTCTCTTCAAATGATTAACAAGACTTCATCATTTAATTAATGACGAGGAATATTATTTTATAAACTTTAGTTTAGAAAATAATATTCTATCTTAATTCCTCTAAGTGTTGTAAATTAAATAAATACTTACAAATTTCAAATCAGTACTTAAACTCACCGTTAGATCATTTGGAAGATCCCAAGACGAAAGGCCTGGATTAAAAACCCAAATCCCTAGCTTTTTCCCCTCACTTTTTCTCTTTCACTCTCTCTCCTCTCCCTCTCTCCAGCCCAATGGAAGCCCTCTCTTCCTTCCTCCAGCCTAGCCACCGCCGACTACCTAGCCTTACCTCCACCATTGGCAACTCCCTTCCTCACTGGCGTGTCCCTCCTCCCATTGGTGAGCTCCACATAGCTCTCCTTCTCCTCCCATGGCAACTCAACCGAATGGGTTTCAAGCTCATTTCTCCTCCTTGCGCCGCCACATGCGGCCACCATGACCTCCGACCACCACCAAAATCTTCACTACCAGACCATTACCAATGACCTCCCCTGACTGCCACAACCTTCCCAAGCAATTCCCATGCCTAGCCAAAATCCCCACCCCTCTCACTCTCCCCCACTCTCTCACGGGTGTTTCTCAACCTCACGGCCTGATCTATCACCGTGGACCATCGTACAGCCACCACCTTGCCACCATAACTCCACCACACCTCCCTCAATCCCTCCTTGGCTAGCCATCAATCACCCAAGCCTCCCTCTCCATTTCCCTTGGTTGAGACCCATGGCCCAAACCCCTTCCATGAACTAGCGTACAAAGACCGCGTGCCACCATGGGACAACCATGAGGTCACCTGTCTAAGACCACGACCAAACCCTCCAACGCTCAGATCCACACCTGTAGCTCCCTTCAATGTCCCAAACAGCCACCGTACGTGGTTTAACCGTCACGTATGACTCTTCTGACGCCTTTAACCGTGGTGGACAGCGAGCAACACACGGGTTATCTCATTAATGGTATAACCCTATATCCCTTGTTAATTATATTAAATGTTAGTTGATAGGTTGTGGATTGTGCTGTTAGTGTTGTGGAGTGAAGTGTGGTTGTGTAGTGAAGTGTTAGGCGTAATTGTATAGTGTGTTGTGTAGTGTTGTGGACTATGTTGTGAAGTATGGCTGTGAGGTGTATGCCATAATTGTAATGCGGTGTAGTGTTGTGAAGGGAGTATACGTGGAGTGTACTTCATGTTGTGCGGCGATGCACCGTGTGGCATGCACCCTAGTAACGTATGGCGTAGTGTGAAGAGAGTACATGTGATGCGTACTCCATATTGTGTAGTGATGCACCCTATGGTGTGTTGTGAAGAAAAGGATGGTTGGGTAGTTGAGGAGTGTAGAGCGTATTGTGTAGCGTCAGGAGCTGTGAAACAGTGTTCTAAAATAGTTGTGATATGGCCTGTAGTCCGAGGTGACTAGTGCCACCTTGTAGTTGACATATGGCTTAGAGTATATGTGAAGTGATGGGATAGTGTAAGCGTAGTGCAGCGGAAGCATGACGAGTGTCGTGACATAACTCGGGATTTGTCTCGAGCTACATGATATGATAGAGATGTAGTGGTGAATGGAGCCCTGTCGTGTCAAGTGTTGGGATGAACTTGTAAAGGGTCCAGGAAGTAGGAATGTCCTGCTGACTAGGTTTGAGTATGGAGTTTGTTTATACAAGTGGGCATTCATTGGACTATAAGTTGATCTTCAGTGATAAAGGGCAAGGTACATGTGCATATGGTGAAACACGTGTACCAGATGGATTTACTATATATAATGGGTAATCTGTCCTAAGCACGATGTTTAAGTCTTAGAGTTGGCTTAAAGTCATGTGGCATGTATGGTTGGGAATGAGGATTGGGAAGCATGAAGATGGTATTGGGTATGTTGTCTAGGATCGGAATGTGTGACTTAGTTGGTTTGAGTCATGCATCAGAATGTGGTTAATAGGAGAGTAAGACGAAGGTTTGAATGTCTTAACCCTAAAGTGAAACACGGAGGTAGTGACGGTAAATAGACCCTGAAGGTTTTAGCATAATAAATAGCACGTAAGAACCCAAGGATGGACAGAAAGTGTTCCAAGTGAAGCATAGTTCTATTTCTAGCATAGTTACTTTTGCATTAAATAGAGAATGAGGTTGAGTTTATGTGTATGTATGTAGTTTGCCATTTGACACACACATGAATGGACTACATGGAATGAGTACGGCATGAAGTCCAAGTAAGTATTATGTTCATACTCTTCTAGAGTTTTCTAAATAAACAAAAATGAAAATGAGATGCTTTTACTTTACGATGCTTAACGAAACACGCTTTACGAAAGAATGCTAAGTATAAGTATGTAACGGCCTTCATTGGCAGCCCTTTTTTATGCACCCCAAAGAATGTAAGTGTATGCATGTCAATGGATGTTATATATGGTAAGTATTTGATGTATTTTCATGAAATGAAATGTGAGGCTTAGGCCTCATGCTTTAAACGACGTGAAGAAATAGTTTTAAATGTTCCTATGAAATGATGTTTTAAAGGATTCCATGAAAGATGATGTTTAATGTTCATGCTTTTAAATGAATTTTACGAGTGAATGGACTGAAAGGAATGAATTGAAAGAAAGGACTAAATGTTTAATGTATGAAAATATGTAACAGCCACACGAATGAATAGATAAGGGTATTAAAGGACTGGATTGGGCAGATTGCAATGCCGGTTAAGTAAGATTGATAATGAACCCAGTGCTGCATCCTAATGGAATGAATTCCTAACCTGTGGCGACGGGTAGAATCAGGGTCTAAAAGACTGCTAACCCTCACACACGGGGCGTAACACATGTATGCATGGATTCCTAACCCATGGCCACGAGCAGAATCAGAGTCTAAAAAATAGCCAATGAAAGTGATAAGAAGAAATGTATGCATGAGAAGACTCCTTAAGAAATGAAGGCAACAAGGCATGGGGAACTGGTTACAAGAAGAAAATCCTCTTTTAAGAAAAACTCTGCCTCACAACGTTTTAAAATGAAATGAATGTCTATGTATGATATGTATGGAGTGATGAATGCATGACTGAAAACCTATGCTATTATATTTTAACTGTATAAAGTAATACTTACGAGTCATCGACTTATTTTAGTTTTTGTGTGTGCCCTCCCAAGACAAGATGAGCATGACACGTCAGAACGAACACGGCCTAAGGGGAAGAACACAAAAGCCTAAGCACAACATTTTGTACGAAAGACTTTAATTTAAAAATTTAATATTTTCCGTTGTAACATTTTAAATTAAAAAATCTATTTCATTCATACAAATGGAGTCTTTTGTATCCTGGCATGGAAGGAAAATAAATTTGAAAAGGAATCGTAATTCCCGTCTATTTTCATAAAATCATTTTCAAAAGGACCCACCACAATGACGGGCGTTACAGATTAGTCTCTAGTGAGGGGGGAACATCGATGAATATTAACAAAAAAATGAAGAATACGATCAATACAAGAAAAGATCTTGAGAGAATATGAATTAAACATAATCTTTATTTGCGAATGGAAGGCAACAGGACGGCTATGCCGCATGCAAGTTTTATGATGACAAAAGTGAGAGGATGAACTTTTTGCACATGGTTGTAAAGTGTGAAGTTGTTAGATGGTTATGCTTCAAATATTGATAGATGCGTGAGCCATGATAACTGGAAAATTAGTGGATTGAAAAGTCATGACTGTCAAGTATTATTGCAGAAATTGTTACCAGTGGGAATTCGTGGGAAGCTGACTTCTAGTGTACGTATTGCCAGAACTGAACTCTGTATGTTTTCTAAGGATTTTTGCTCTCGGGTTGTAAATCGAGAGATGTTATAGAAGATGGAAGACGACATTGGTACTATACTTGGTAAATTCGAGCAGATATTTCCACCACCATTTTTCGATGTAATAGTCTCTTTAGCAATACATTTACCTCATGAGGTACTATTAGGTGGACCAGTGCAATTTCTTTGGATGTATACAGTTGAAAGATATCTGGGTAGATTGGAGCGCGCTGTTGGGATAAAGCCCGAGTTGAGGGTTCAATAGCAGAAACTTATATACATAATGAATAGTTGACATCTTGCTCTCTATATCTTAAGTGGTGTAGAAACACAATTTAATCATGAAGAGCAAAATGTTGATCTTGCTGCTCCTCCCCCTTGTGAGCTAATTGTGTTTTCCAAAATGTATGATGCTTGGGTGCACAAACTGGGTATGACTTTTTTGGTTGTGAGTTAGAAAAAGCTTAATGGTACGTGTTGAATAATTGTCAAGAAATTAATGACTATCTAAGGTATGTTGCCGCATACATAGAATAATTTTAAATTAAAAAATTTAGTCATAAAGAATGTCTTCAAATATTCTATTATTTTCCACTTATGTATAATGAGCACATGGACAAACTTAAGACAAAAGGCATAAAGAATATAGAGGTGAGACACAAAGAAGAATTTTCCGAATGGTTTGAACAATGTGTAAGCATTTAAATGTCAAATGACGTAATTCTTTTTTTGAACCATTTCAATTCTAAATAACTAAATAATATTTTGTCAATACTGGAACAACGTGCTCATGATCCTGCATTAGTTTTTCTTGAATTGTTTACAATGCACTATGGTCCGTTACATAGAGCATTTTGAGACATTGCATGCACGGTTGGATGTTATAGATTCCATACTTTGAACTGTGAATGTAATTGAAAAATGCAAAATTATGGATTGTTAGTCAAGGGAAGTCATGGAATAGATGATATTGACTACTACGGTGTCATACGTAACATTATCGGATTGAAATACCTGGGTGGAAACGTGACATATATTTTTAAATGTGATTGGTGGGATTTAGGCGGTGGTCAAGTTTCAATAGATAGGGATAGTCCCTATACAAAGATTTCCATTCATATTGGCTTGTCAAGCTATCAAAGTCTATTACTTGATTGATCTAATAAAAGGGGTCGATGAAGATAGTGGAGAGATATCTTGACGAGTCATATAAAAATTTGTTCCTCGAAATATCTATCATGCAAGAATGGTAGCATATCAGGAGAATAGTAGAGATGAGGATGACACTCCGATTATAGAGGCCTACCAGGAAGATGGATAGGGCATTTATTTATTTGTTGACCATGGTGCACTCAAACTAATCCCCTTATATAGAGATGACGCCCCACCTGTGCATCTCGACACATCCATATTAATTGATCATTCAGTTGAAGTAAGAAAGACAGAAGAAGAAGCAAAGTTTGATGAAGAAGAAGAAGAAGAATCCAAAGAGGAAGTCGATCAATGAAGAAAATGAAGAAGAAGTTGATGATGATAGCGAAGATATTATTGAAGGCAATTCTGAAACAAGCATGGACTAAAAACATCTAAAGATGAAGAAGAAAAGTATTAACTATTTTATTTACATAGGTGATGGTACAATATCACTTTCCATAATTCATTCTAATCTAATTCTTTTATCATATCAATCATTTTCAAGGATGCAACCAAAACGACAACAAAGAAATGTGCCTCCCCCCAGTCCTGACCGGCTGACGACTCCCCAAATGAGGAATCCACTCCTCAACAAGTTGATACACAAGAGATAGATAGCCAGTTAGCACCTACCAGTAAATAAATTTTTTGATAATTAATTATATTTTAATACTCCCAAAGACTAAATTTAATAATTTTATGTGTGCTTATAGAGATAGTTCCGAATGAGATTAAGAATCAGGTTCGGAGTCGTGTACTGGTGAGTTTATGTGCCATAGTAAATTTTTTAAGTGGTGTTGATCAAATATATTTTTGACGTAATTGACTTTTTAGGATGAATTTGACCTCAATTTTGGCCGTAGTGAAGATGTGCGAATTGTGAATGAGTTGATGGCTACATTATTTTGGCGTCACAATAGATTATGTCATCACCACTTCAAGAAATTTTAGAAGTTGGAAGAGGCCGCTCTGTCCCAAATGAAGTTAGATGATTGGAGAAAGTGTTGTAATCTTTTCTCAAGTCTAGATTATCAGGTATCCTAGATTTATACCCTAAAACTTGTTTACATTTATATTAGTTAATTAACATGGTATATAATTTTCTAACACTTAAAGTTCCATAAATGCACAAAATTGAACGGTTTTGAATATCCACCATCGCGTCAATAAAATGGTAACTAATAACTTATAGAAATTCACTAATTTTTTTCATATTCTTTTATTTAAGTACTAACATTATTTTTTAAAATTACTTATGTGGCTTTCTTAGAAACATGGTGATCCTGAAAATTTCTCCCTCATTCATGTCTATGCTGCTACTTACATCGATGAGCACATTGAGTGGATTGATCCGATGGCTAGAGATAATTATGTAAGTGATGTTATTTTTTGTGAAGAAGTTATGCCACATGAGAATAAATATTATATTTGAATTGAATTTCTTTTAATATGATTGAGATGCAATCAACTTTTGAGAAATCATCTCCTAGTGACATGGACGTATTCGCGCAATTGCTCGGGACCAAGTTTGGCTTGGTAAAAGGCTTGGAACGTTCTTTTAAGCGTGTTAGTTCATCATCCATGACCTTGAATTTAGAATTTAATAATCTTACAAAAGATTTAGATGCAGCACATTAAGAAATTGAGCAGATGAAGTCGAGATAGCAGGAGTTGGAGTCTCTATTATCGTGACAGTCTGATTTAGAAACGCATTTGTAGAAGCAACAATGTAACACCAGTGCCAGGTTGTTTCAAAGAATTTTTGGATTTATATATGCGAAAAACCATTTGAGTTTTCAAATATTTTTATTTAGTAGATTACGAGTTTAGAAATTCTATTTTTGTGTATTATGATTTTCTTTGGGTTTAATATTTAACTTAAAAATCTTTTATGGGCCGAGATAATTTTTGAACAAGTTGTATTGTTTTTTTTTTTTTTTTTTTTTTTGTGGAGTTTGATTTGATGTCCAAAATTCAGGGAAGAGCCATTTTATAAATTTGTTTTTCCATGCATGCGCATCTCTCATACACCTCTATCCTCCTCTTTTTTTCTCATCTAGGGTTTTGCCATTGAACTCTATAAATACACATATTTCTCTCAAAGAAGTTGTTGCAACCTAAGTTTTCAGTGAATAAAAAATCACATCCTAGCCCATTGGCAAACCGTGATATCCCATTGCCTAGCCCTTAGGCAAACCGTGTACCCCAGTCTAGCCTTTGACTCCATGTTGCTGCCGTTAGCCACTGCCCAAAGGTAAGTCTACCGCACTGCCATAAGGTACAGTGACCACCTCCGCAAGCCCAATGCCTCCACTCACACAACATGCAACCCCTCTACTCAGCCACCATGTGACCCAGCCGAAGCACCCAGCTCTCCAATGTTCCATCTCAAGCCAAGTCATAGCCTCTATTTTGCATGCATAAAATAGTGCATGGCCTTCCTCCTCCGTAAGTTCCTAGCCAGTTACCGATATGCACCATAGCCCAGCTGTGAGACACTATCCAAAGTTTTTGCCACTAGGGTTCTGCCTTGACAACCTAGCGCCTCAGCTCTCTCACTTGGTCACCTTTGCTGCCTTAGTGTAGGCATCAACAAACTGCCACTGCCTAACATTTTCTGTCTTGATGTTTCTCCGTGATATAATAATTGTTTTGTTCTATGCCTCTATAACCCTAATGTTTGCTAGGGGTGGATCTTTTACATGATACATCATAATATTTGATTCAATAGTTGTATAATATCATCTCAAAGAGAAAGTTGGTAGTTTTTCCAATACGAGCTTTTGGTCTGAAATCATAGAAGTACTATAAAGATATTCATTACCACGTCCAAGCTCTTGGTTTCTTTGGAAAAAATGCATCGTTCTCTTATGAGAATGATATAAATCCAATATCATTCACTCTAGGGAATGATGTGGAACTAGTAGGACGTGACTAATGATTTCTTAACAAAAACTCATTATTTTGCTCAACCACTAGAAAATATATAAGTTTAGAATATCTTGTAAACTTTCGCACTCGATATTGCTACTTCAGGAGTACATTTGAGGCATTCGTTTTAAACAGATATTCTTTAGTGACTTTTCTTTACACAATTTCAATTATGCAATTTCAGGTGCATTAATCATAATGAGCTTTTGGGAGGATTCTGATCTTCTGATACACGTATCACTCCTTTAAACTATCTCATAGATTCAATAGATCTTTTATTATGAGATACTCAATAAAATTATTGGTTTAGGGCGATCCTTCAGGGATGCTTCATTTCTATTCCAAGATGAATCTTATCATCAATAATTCATAACAAGTATAAAAAAAATAAATAGAACTTGTATATAAACTATGTGAATAAAAATTGACCATAGATATAACTGAAATATAAATTATGGAAATTTTAATTCACCATAGATATAACTGAGATGTAAACTATGTGAATAAACATAAAATTTTATCAAGTAATAATAAGGAATATAATCTTTAATACTCACCTTGGGGATTGCAAATAATATATTGAAAAACTTACTTGAAGTAGAAGACCATTAGCTTTAGAATCAACAGAACCTCGTGCTGATAATGTGTTATGAAACTAATGAAAAGAGAGAGAGCAAAAGACAAAGAGAGAGAGAGAGAGAGAGAAAGAAAGAGAGATGACAAAATGTGTAGTATTCAATTTTGAAAACCTGAAGGATACCCATATTTATAAGAGTACAAAGGAGATCTTGGCTGTCATAATTGACGGCTAAGAACGGTCAATTATAACGGCTACGTGCGATCATAATTGACGGTTAAGGATGATCAATTATGACGACTACAGGCGGTCATAATTGACGACTACAGGCGGTCAATTATGACGGCTATCATGACAGCTAAAGGTGATCATACAAGTCGGTTTATAACAATAATTATATAGTTATATTTTTTAAATAAAAAAATATTAACATATTAAAAATAATAACCAATCGAATAAATAAATTTAATATTTATACAATAAAAAATTGAACGGAATAAAATATTACAGGGAATGAAATATTTTATTACCAGTGTTTTGAGCAACATGATTATGAATATCATATTTGTTATTAATATAAAATTTATTACTGAACAATCAACATCACATTTTGAAAATATGAATCTTGTTATTAATATCATATTTCTTATTAAAGGAGCAAATTTGTCTAAAAAAATATCTACATTTCCAAATGAGATATCTAAACAAATAATTAAATAAAATTCATTAATAAATGAAAAAAATAATAATATATATTAGCAACCAACACAGAAGCAAATGAAATCTTGTAAAACATTAATTTTTTATGTGAAAATAATATAGTTTTAAAAAATCATTTTATTTAAATGATTTTATTCTTTTAGAAAGATTATTTAATATTAATTAATTTATTTTATGTAAGAAACTCTCCTTATTTAGATGAGTCTTTTCTTCTAAAAAATATTTATTAAAACTCGTCATTTTATTTTATAATAAAAAATATTTTTTTAGATTAAAAATAAAATGTTTAATTTTAAAATTTAATTTTTGTATTTTTCATTTCTATTTGATCCTCTCTTATTTCTCTATATATTATTTTTACCATTTGATTAAAATTTTTACTATCACAAAACAAAACCGGATATTGCATATGGGGGATCGATGTAGACTGCAACGCATCTGCCGATAATTACAGATTTACAGTAAAAGATTGTAGTGCCGATGATTAAGATGAAAAGGAACAAGGGCAAGAGGCGAAGGTTGTCATTTTATAGAGTCCAAGATTGAGGAGCTAGCTCTTGTAGGAGACAAAAGGTCAAAAAAGACAGCACTCGAAATGACCAGTTAAAATGTATCTTTCCTTTACAGTTTGCGCGCTCTCTCTATTTCCCATCCTTTTATCAATTAACATATAGATACAAATAAAAATTATTTTATTATTTTATACTTTGCTAGTTTTCAGATTTTCATTTTTTATCTTTTGTCTTTATTGTTTTTTTTTTTAATATCTTTTGTCTTTAATTGAAGGATTATGGATGATGTCCACTTTATCTAAAATTATGTTATATTAAAATTTTTGATGAAGTTGAAGATAAGCATTCCATCTTTTCAATTGTGATGGAGTTGGAGATAAGCATTTCACATTGGAATGGGGACAAAAAGTCATCTCTCTCATTTATTTTGTAATTTTCAGTCATTTTCTCAATAACTAATCGGGAGACACCCTAAACCTAGATTGAGTAACGTCCAATACTATTTTTATTTCTAGTGTAATTCGAAGACTCATTCATGACTGACTTATTAAGAATATGTGTTATAGCTTTAGGCAATTCGTTTTGTCGGATTATGGATTAGGCCTGTGCAGAAAACGTGAAGGGCCCGATCTGGCCGATAGATTCGATCCAATCCACCCGATAAATTTTGGGTGAAATTAGATCCGGGTTGAACGGGTTGTCTATCAGACGAAACCATAGAGCTTGTCGGGCTGTTTCCACACTCTCAGTCTTTATTCCCCGCAAGAGAAAAACCCTAGTCTCTCTCTCTCTCTTTCTCTCTCCATAATCGTTGCTCCAGCTTCCAAGATTATATTCCTTCTCCTCGATTTGAAGATCCAAAAACTTGGAGATACGAAGATTCGAAAACTTAGAGCATGACTTTTGATGATACTCTTTGCTAGCGAGAACGACGGAAGTGGGATCTGAAGGTGCAAGATTACTGTTCTTACTTTAACAGAAACTCATATTGTAAATCACAGCATATTAATTCTTCACATTATTAGCATTTCTTCTTCTTCTTCTCGTCTCTGTTGTGGGGTATTTTGATTTCATCTCCCCGAGGCCGCGGTGGTCAGATTGACCAGCAGCGGGAGGTGCTCCAGCAACACCTTGGCTTACGGTGGCGAGAGCTAGCTTATTGGGCTTGTAAAGATCAGTGGGCTGCTGTGAATTCACAAGATTAGTTCGAAGGATTTATGTACAATTAATGCTTATCGTAATCGAGAAGACGTTTATCTTCGTGGCTTCGTCTAACCTTTGTTGGGCTTTGCCTCGAAAGGACGTTTCTTTCGAGACATAAAACTCGTCTCTTAATCAGCCTCTAATCTCCCTTGAGCAACAGATGAGTAACAACTTGGCTGATGATGGTGGAGCTTCTAGGTCTGTTGATGCAATTGGTATTGGAGATTTACATTGGTGTTAGTGGCGGTGGTGTCGGTGCTTAGAAAAGGAAGAAGGGGAAAGGAAAAAGGTGAAATGCTGTGATTTTGAAAGTTTTGACCCGATCTGCAATATGTCGTGTCTGATCTGACCGTTTTCATCTCTGTTTGTTAACGGGTCAAGTCGGGTCGGACCAAAAACTGCCTTCGGTGGATTGGGTTACAGAATATGGATCATTAATATTTAATTCGAGAACTCATTAATATCCACTTTCTAAAATTATATTTATTAAATTTAATTTCATAGTTGAAGAAAGCGTAGTTCGATTCTTATAAAGTTTTGTAGTGATTACTAAATCAGGATTTGTACATGTCTTGTGATTTTGGTTTAGTGGAGACTTGACAAAATTTTACAAGCTCATTAATGTCCACTTCCTGACTAAAACAAACATGAAAAAAAGGCACATGTAGAGGTCTGAAAGAAATTGTTGAAAATACAAAACTCCGAGACGCCAAGAATTCAACTTTTTTTTATTGGCTTCATTACCCATAACTACTACTCTGACTCTGCCTGTCTTTTCTTTTTCTTCCCCCCACCCTACCCTTTCTGTAGCCTCTTCCCCCCTCTCATTCTCTCTCTTATTTTCTTTTTCTTTTTCTTCCCCCAACCCTTCCCATAAGTTCTTCCCCCTCCTTATTTTTTTTCTTTCTCGTGTCTCTCTACCCCTCTCAAACTCACTCTCTCACACCTCTCCCTTTTCGATTCTCTCTCTCACAAGAACTAAGTCTTACCATTTCTCTCTCCCAGCCAACTTATCTCTACTGCCATTGTGTCGCTGTAGCCACGCGGCCGCCACACCTTGCCTCGACACTTCCCACCTTCCGTCATCATGGAACTCCTTCTTCTTCCTCAATGATTCATGGCCTCTACGAACGGCTCCTTTCTGCCGCTAACCACTGCTTGCCGCACAATTGAAGCCTCCACCTTAATCATCGGGCACGTCGTACGAAGCCACCGGTAGGTCTCCTCTATATCTCTCTCTCATATCACCGTTGACCACCTTCTCTCACATAGAAACTCATATCCATTTTGAGTTTGAAAACCCTTGCTGCCGCCGCCTACGCCACCGTACCACGCCATCCAACGTCAGCCAAGGCAATTCCTCCCACTCGTTCACTTGCAGGGAAAAATTATCAAGACCACCAATAATTTCTCTGCTCTCTCGCTGTCTATGAGCAATTCCCCAATTGGTCCAAAATCTTTTGTTTTATTTTTCTTGGTTGGGCAGCTCATCTAATGCCGTGTTTTCAATGTTCGTTGCGAGGTGTAAACGGTGGCTCACATGGGTGGTTGACGGCATGATGGGGTTCACTGAGGCTAAGCTTCCCTTGGATCTGATTTTGGATGGAAGTAGAAATGTGATTTATAGAGGAGACGAAGGCGGTAGAATTATTTAATCTTCTAGAAAGTTAGTCAAGCGGTGAATGAAAGAGGATTAGAAGGCGGTAGAAGTTGGATGTGGAAGTGTCTGATCTGAGTAGAACAACACTAGAACATGGAGGTGGAAGAGGATATATACAAAATAGGAAGGTTGTGGAAGTGAGAGGAAAAATGTATTCTAGAAATTGAAGCCGATGGACTGGAGGGATAAAATTGAGAAATGTAGAAGAAAATATTACATAGTCAGCAAAGCAAAAGCATTAACGGATGACTTTGAATTTGGTTATAAGGTTAGGGGTAAAACAGGAAAACAATAATGGACAAAATGGTTATATCATTATAAAAGGATGGGCAAGAACGTGCACAGAACGGAATTTGGGAATAGAAACTGGGAGCAAAATGGAAAATGGAAAAAACTGGAAATGAAAATAAAAATTACAAAAGGGGGCAAAATGGGCATAAAATTATGTAAAACAAAATAAAAATCTCTCATATTTTCTCGTACATTGGCGCTCTATATATATAGTAGATATCTATATGATCAGCATATTTTTGTGGAATGTCGAATGATTGAGAAATTATTTATAATCTTTTACATAATTATAACTAATAATTTAATGCTAAATATATTAGACGGTACTAAAGAAAAGAATAAAATATTGAAGTTTTATGAACCAAATTCATTTCTCATCATGATATTATTTTGGAAAAACATTGAAAATTATATTTAGCTGTATTTGTATAAGAGATTTGGTTTGGTTTTTAAGATAATATATATATATATATATTTTAAGAAAGAGACGAGAGTCACATGTCCAAGAGTGACCATCTTCCTATTTTATTAAACCCCTCACTTATGGCGGATGAATACCGTAACAAACAAATTTGTTTGAAAACTTGCAAACAAACCAAAGGCCAAATTTCCAACGAACGAAAGAAAAAAACCAGCAACCACAAGACCATCCAGCTACTAACATCGCAAATATGGCAGCCCCAACAGATCGAGTTTCGAGATTCCCTTGAGACTATGAGGAAGCTCTCCAAAATACACCCATGTCCTAGAGCCTAACTCCGTAGCCAAACGAGCTAGATGATCAGCTCCCGCATTACATTCTCGAAAAACATGACGCACCACACATTGAATCAATGAAACAATCTCTTGAACCTCATCCTAATAGTCCTCAAGATACCATAGCCCCCATCGCTTTTGTTGTAGCCAACATACAACTAAAAGTGAGTCCATTTCAACTTCCACTTTCCTTATACCGAGCTCTCTATAATGTCTCAACCCAAAAAGAAGAGCCATAAACTCCACCGAATTATTAGTACCATGACCCAAACTCGTCGAGAAGGCCAACACTAACCAACCATCCTCATTCCATATTACTGCCCCCGCCCCCATCTGGCCTGGGTTACCCAGACAACTACCATCAACATTCAGCTTGTACCACCCTTGCGCTAGTCTTTTCCACCTAACGATAACCACCCGCTTAGTTTTTGGAGCTTTTTCCGAAATGGAAAAAGCGACTAGTACCTGTGCATCCCCCATTAAGAATTTCTAACCAGCCTTAAGCCGAATCTCCACCCATGCCACAACCGCCTTAATTGAGTGCCCAAGGGACTCCACCAAAGCCACATAACCTTCTATGCATGCCTTGCAATGCCAAAGCCAGAGAGCCCAAGTTAAAATCACAGGCAAAAGACCAAGTAAGTTACCTTTTTGTGAGGAATTTGTAGCACAACGGAACCACAACTGGACTCTTTCTTTCCAAGGCAGATAAAGGTCAAAAGCTATGCCAACTTGCACGGAAGCTTGGCGCCATATCTCCTGTGCAATCGTTTCAGTAGCCAAGACATGATCCAGGTTTTCCAAGCACCCCCCAACACAACATTCACACTTTGACACCAATGGGATCCCTAGTTGCCGTATACAAGCATCTACGCTGAGACAAGCATGAAGGGATTTCCATATCGTAACCAAGTACTTCTTGGGCAAAGCCGCATGCCAAACCCATTGAGACCAACGAACCCACGGTGCCTTAAGTCGAATACACTCCCATGCACTCTTCGATGTAAACTCACCATTCATGCTATGGGTCTAGATCAATACATCCAAACCAGCCTTATACGTCCCCAGGCTATCAAGAATTGCGTCAATGTGCTCGTCACCTACCAGGCTAGGGATCATTCCCACATCCTAGGCAACATCAGTCCTACATTCTTTAACCTGGAGATTAGAACTACCAGCTATCGGGATTGTATCAACCAGAGGACCAATACTCGACCAGTTATCATGCTAGAAGAACACCTTCCCATCCCGTATCCGCCATTTAGAGTTACTAAGGACCTAAGGCAGGCAGCGCAGAATACCTTTCCAAAACCAAGTACCTCTCGTTGTCCCACCAAAGAAATATGCATATGCTTAACATATTTTGCTCTAAAATATTGCACCCACAAAGAATTACTAGTCAAAAGATTCCAAGAGAACTTCATAAAAAGTGAGATCTGCGCTTCCTCCAAGCAACGTAAACCCACGCCACCCTCTTTAACCAGCTTACACACCCATTGCCAATTAATCCAATTGCACTTGGACTTACCACCAGAAGACCCCCAAAAAAAGTTGCTCATGAGATTGCATATCTTGCTTAAGACAGCCTTCAGTGCATGCACAACCGAAAGAAAATGAACTAGCATACTGGCCAGCATATGTCAAAGCAAAAGAATCCAAGCTCCATTGGACAGCAAGCGACATTGCCATCCCCCCATCCGATCTCTGATGTGAGCTACCAGGCCATCGAAGTGACACACTTTTAATCGACCAGAGATCAAAGGAGCGCCCAGATATCTAACGAGAAAGGACCCAGCCGAATAGCCTATCAAATGAAGCAAACTCCTCCGTCATGCAGTAGAAATATTGGTAGGAAAAAAAATTGACGATTTCTCTGTACTCACTACCTGTCCCGACCAAGCCTCATACGTTCGAAAAATATGCCTGATCATTTTAATGGAAGACCGAACTCCATTCACAAAGACCATAACATCATCTGCATTAAACAAATGGGAAATTAATGGTGCACCACGGGGATGACTAAATGGATGAATAGAACCATCAGCAAAACCCTTTTTCAGCAACCAAGATAAAACCTCTTCCACTAAAATAAATAAATACGGCGAGAGGGGATCCCCTTTACATAAGCCCCCGACCACTACGAAAGAAACCTTTCACAGTTCCATTCATCACCACAGAGAACCGAGGGAACTTAATACATTCACTAATAAGCTCACAAACTCCACTAGAAAACCCGAAGGAGCTCATAACATGCAACAAGAAATCCTAATCAATGCTATCATAAACTTTTGCCATATCAACTTTAATTACCACATTTCCTCCACGAACACGCTTATTGATTTGGTGAATCATCTCTTGTGCTAAAGAAATATTCTCAAAGATGCTACGTCCTAGAAAGAAAGCACCTTGCTCGGGGCCAATCAACCTACAAAAAATTGAAGACAACCTCCTAACCAGAATTTTCGAGCACACCTTATAAATTACCGAACAAAGACTTATAGGCCGAAAGTTGTCAAAACCAGTAGGAGATGGCACCTTCGGAATTAATACTATCTAAGAGGCCTTATAAAACATTGGCAATGAACAGCCCCAAAAAAAATCTCGTACCGACTCAACGACATCAGAGTTAACAATATCCCAGCATGCATGAGAAACACGATTCGAAACCATCCGGCCCCAGACTACTATCAATCGGGATGGAAAACATAACCTCTTTGACCTCTTGGATTGAAGGAGCTGCAAAAGCACCTGGTTTTCTTGCTCTATAACTGCCAAAGTAACCAAAGAGGACAAGTCTTACAATTCATGTTGTGGACGAGCACGATGGAAATATCCAAAATAATTAACTGCGGCTAGAAGTATCTCCTCCGGATTCCTCAAAATCTGCCCACCCCTCAGTGCCATCTCATTCACACTTGTTTTAGACGTCACTACATAGGACCTAAAAACTGGGCAGAGGCTTTCCCTTTCTCTAACCAATTTAGCTTTGCTTACTGTACCAACCTAGTCTCCTCCCTCTGAGTCCACATAGCCAGCTCCTCTTTCTTTACCAGGAGGTCTAACTCAACCTCCTCCAAAAATTGGGCACGGAGACATTCTTCTAAACTCTCAATCCGAGCCTCTAGGCTACGAATATGCTCATCTGTTCAACCAAACACCTGGAGGTTCAAACCCTTCAGAGCCACTTTTAGCCTTTTCAACTTGCCAGCGAGGTGAAACAGACCCGAGCCATTAGATTGTGCTTGCCAAACTTCCTTTACTAAGGCTTGGAAACCATCATGCAACGCCCACATCTGTTGAAATTTAAAGGAAGATGGGCCATACCGAAAACCACCAGGTTTCAACTCAACATACATGGGACCATGATCTGAGGATGTGCGTGGTAGATAACGTAGTAAAGCATCCGACCACAACTCAGCTGCAACTGGGTTCAGTAAGCACTGATCCAACTTTGACCAACTACGAGCCAATCCCTCGTGACGATTGCACCACGAGAAAAGATTGCAAGAAGACTGCACATCCCGTAAACCACATTCATCAATGAAATCATTAAACTCATCCATGGCCACCGGCAAACAAAGTCTTCCACCACGACGCTCCTCATCTCGGCGTATGACATTGAAATCACCTATCCCTAACCATGGCACATCCGACAGGATCTCTAGCTTTAAGGAACACCACAACTCCCTACGATCTTGGTAATTGCACTTCACATAAATAGCTGAAAGAAAGAGCCTCCCATCATGAAGAGGCACGGAAATCGTAATGTGTTGAGCCCTTACGTTCAAAACCGTAACCTGTAAACCACCCCCCCAAAACAACAACAATTTTCCTCCACTGTTCTGGTTCAAACAAAAATTCTCAAACTGAAGCACATTCATCAATGACAGCATCCTAGAATCATCAGCAAAAGGTTCTGCTAACATTAGAAAATTCAGACTTTTCCCCTTAATGAGTTTACGTAGCCTTCGCCGTGACATACGTAAAGCCCGTATATTTCAAAACAAAGGTGTAAAGGTCATAGATCTAACCGAGAGGGCTTGCTAGGAACCCTGATAGAACTTTTTAGGATTCTACTCCGCTTCCTCATTTTCTTTTTATCACTATCAGATGGGCAATCTTTATCTCTCCCTAAATGCTCCGCATGAACACCCTCAGGCTCAGAAGAAAGCCCATCTGGCACCAAATTGCGTAAAATGTCATTCATCCGCACTCCCTTATAACCTTTCGAGGTAGACTCAACCACACCCTCGACCTCCACATCCTTCGAATAAACCAAACAGGTACCTAGAATAGCATGCAAGGCTATAGCATTCACCCCCTCCACCTACACTTCAGAAGCTTCAATAATCACACCCTCTAGAGGCGTGCTACACTTAACATTTTTTGGGCCAAATGCTACCTTCACCTCGCCCTCTTCCACCTCAACCTCTCCCCCTTCCACCACAGCCTCAGTATCAACCATCGGTGCAACCACCCCTCTGCCTGCAAGGTAGAGGCCACCACCATCCCATCATCCAGAGAGATGTTGTTGATAACTATTGCTAGATCAAACACTACATTCACCTCTCCCTCATCCACTGCAACGGTAGCCTCCACCTCCGAACCTAAAGCCACCTTATTGTTTTGTACAACTTGACTTGACCCTGCAACATCATGCACCTCCTTATGATCCACCTCCTGCTGAGGTTCCTGCATGCGCACAAGATTAGTCCCAGGCTTTGGAGCCCATTGTTTCATAGATCCCACTACCTCTTTTCCTTTCAGCTCCCCCTTCTTTCTTCCACCATCTTGCCAATGACAAATTTTCACATTATGGCCCTGAACTATACATCAACGGCAGTACACTGGCAAGGTCTCATAAACAATCTCAATATATAAACTGGAAGCTTGATTTGGAATACTGATCGAGATCCCATGAAGAGGGACCATCGCAACATCCATCTCAATACACACACGAGCCCCATCAGTATGCGTAGCACACTTTGTGGAATTATTCAGTAATATTCCTAAAAAATGACTCGTGGTAATAATTCGGAGGCAGCCCCAGAAGAACCACTCACATCAGTACCATAGACGGCTCCTCATTGAAATCAGGATGCCACTGAAACCCACGATAAGGGACCCTGTTAATATCAGTGGCTTCCCGTGAGAAAGCCTTTAGAAAATCTTCATTGTTCGAAAGCCAAATAAACACCTTACGAGGCCTACGCATGGCAGAAACAACAGGTTGTGAAACCAACCCCCAGCGACCCCTGATAAATGAATGGATAGAGTCCAGTGAAGGGTGTTGTCTCAAGAAATTTAGAACCATAGAAAACTTGGAAGGAACAGCCGAATGTTCAATCACCTCCCTCGAAAAAATGATGGAAGACTCACCATCTATCACCTCCGACGGCCTCAAAGGAACATCAACCTTGGAAAGGGCTTGAGGCGACTGTGCAATCATATCAGCAAAGGTGCGTAGCCGCCCAGTCGGCGCTTAAGAGCCAAGGCCCTGGGCGGCAACCATAAAGCACGCAACACACAAACCAACAACCCTTGAGAGAGAAAGCTGGGCTACGAATGCATTGTCGAACTATAAAAAGTGAATAAAGAACAACTCGTCTGCGATGATTTTCATCGGTGGTTCAAAGAGAATACGGGGGAGGATGTCGGCACGACTAAACACATACGAACATGTACTTGACGCACGTCAGAGCTAGGAAAATTTTCAAATTGGGAGAGGAGGTGTGCGGTGTAGGATGCCCTATAGAAGAGCTCTTTTATGTTATATCCTTGTCGAGCCAATTGCTTAAAACTCCTAGTAACTTCAATTTTTTTTTTAAGATAACACACACACACACACACATATATAATGACAATGTTCTTGCATCCTAACAATTCATTGTGTTGTTCTTTAACTGAATGAGACTATTACGCTAAGGATTTAACTGAATGAGACCATGCCTTTTGTTTGGATTTTGGATATTTTATACTGAGTTCACTACAAGAAAAAGGGTCTTTTGCATTGATTTTAATATTGTTGAAAATAAAATCACCGCAATAACTCATCAATCCCAGCATTTTTGTGTACACTGCTGACTTTTGAAATCAAGTTTTGTTTTGTAGCGATTTTTTGACTTCTTGCGACAAAAAAATTTGCTACAAACTAAATCGCATGTGCACTTGCAATTTGGGTTTATATTAAACCATGTTTTGTAGCGATTTATGCTACGTTTAGATGTTGAGTTGAGTTGAGTTGAGAATAGATGAAAGTTAAAATTGAATAAAATATTGTTAGAATATTATTTTTTAATATTATTATTATCATGAGATTTGAAAAAGTTGAATTGTTTGTTATATTTTGTGTTGAAATTTGAAAAAGTTATAATAATTAGATGTGATGAGTTGAGGAACCAAATTGTAATGTGTTATTAATGTGTTATTATGATGATTTTGAGCGTTGCACGGTCAAAAAATTGTTTTTATTGCTGTGATTTTTGTTGCAATTGAAGCGGCGATGGGGTGCCAAAGGGATAGAATGCCTTTAATTTGCCCCCAAATTTTTCCCCCCATGTTCTCCCACTTCGACGTGTGAGCCCTTTTGCACTTCGACCCATTGCTGAAACAAACTCCATTTTCAAACCCTCCAAGCTCCACCTTTCCCAATGTTCTCTCGTGGCTTGAACTCCTCCCATATGAGCTTTTGGCCAATTTTTCGAGTCCCATTTTCCCACATTTGCCTTCTCTAGATCCGTTCTTGGTTCTACCCATTTCACAGAAAAAATTATCCCACAATCTTAAACCCTAGTGAGCGCATGGTCCTACGTTTCCAGCTTCCTTTACCCTAGACGATTTCATTCCTCCATTTTGACATAGAAGTTAATATTCTTCTAATTTCAAGAATGATCAATCGGGCCTCTAGGTATCTCTTGTTGCCATTGCATTTATCTTCCCCCCTTTACAAGTATGTTGCATTACAAAAGTAGTAATTTTTAGATGTACAAGAATTTTTTTCCTCTAGGAAACTGATATGCATGTTCCTCTGTTTAAGGTTTAATGTTGTGTACATATCTATCTCTTGTGTTTGAGTTGCTCAATCAGTTGTGGTATTAGATAATTTTAATTCACCAAATAGAATTTGTTTTTGCTAAACCAGAAGCTGCTCATTGACATTATTATTGGAAAAGATCTTGTAATTATGCTGTTTAATTAAAGTTTTTGGTTGACCATTTTAGATCATGATGTCAGTACACAAGCTAGCTATAATCATGTTTCTTGAATGTGAACCCTCCATAAACAAAACTTGAAGCTCCAAATTCCTTTCCACGCATTACACTAGAAATTGGTTTGAAGCAGTGTGGATATTGACATCACAATTATCATGAGTGCCTCTATACATTTCTTTCTTCTTAGATACTTTATTGCCAGCTGTTTTTTGGGTTGGAGAGTTCCCATTGTTTGATCTTTTTCTTTACATAGTTAAGGATGACGCATATATAAGGCACCTAGCTGACTCACGTGCATGGCAATATTTTGATGATCAATACCCAGAGTTTGGCAACAAGACTTGTAATGTGCGCGAGGACTCACAACCGATGGATTTAATTCTTTTGGTCGTATGAGTACAAGTTACAGCACCTGGCCTATAGTGTTGATGCAATATAATTTTCCACAATGGAAGTGCATAAAGGCACTGAAATTTTCGTTAACTTTACTTATCCACATCCAAAGATTACCTAGGAATGATATTGACGTATTCATGTAGCTGTTAATTGAAGAGCTGAAAGATTTATGGGAAACATGAGTCAAAACTTTTGATGCATGCACGTCGACATCTTTTTAGTTGCATGCTATGGTCATGTCGACGATAAATGATTTTCTTGCATATGGAAATCTTTCCCGTTGAAGTATCAAAGGGAAGTTAGCGTGTCCCACATATAATAAAGAAACTGCTAGTGAATAGCTAAAATATTCCCAGAAGATGTGTTTCATGGTTCATCGATGGTATCTATCAACAAATCATGCATGGCAAAACAAAGGTGCTAGATTTGAAGGGAGAGTCGAGGATAGAACTGCACCTAAGGAGTTGTTTGGGGACATGATACTGGAACAGTTAATGGAAGTTAGAGCAAACTATTTTGGCAAGGGTTGAAGAAAGAATAAGAGGAAACAAGGCCCAACAGAATTGAATTGAACAAAGTGTAGTATTTTTTTGACCTACCATGTGGTGCCCCTGACTCCCATGTATGGAAAGGCAGGAATTGTGGCACAGAAATGATGACAACACGGGTCACACACCCTGAACGAAAAGTGCTAAGTGTGTGTACATTCAAATAGTGTATGGCAAATATCACAGCAGATAAATAAAAGATAGTCAACTAAGTACCTGAATTTTAAATACAGATTCACTAAAATAAAAGCCCTTTCAAAAGGTTATACAATTATCCAACAAAATATAATACAAAGCCAAAATACATAGACATAAGGGAAATAAATCCCATAGCGAACAAGCGACCACAAGTCACTCTTGTGGCGTCGATCCCTCAGGCTCAATGTCCACCTCTGCATAAAAAATTTACGATTCCATAGGATAGGAATACTACTCAAGATTATGAATTTCAGTAAGTAACTAACCAAACAACCCAAGAGATAAAAACATATTTAAACAACCAACATGTATGCATGAACATGTTGAAACATGCATAAGACCAAACCATAATTTTTCCCACAAATGACCATTTTCCAATGCATGCCAAAAATTTCATTTGGCCCAAAACAAGTCCATTAAACTAAACAACCAGTAGTTTTCCAAAAAATGGTCCAAATATAAATCCACAATTTTCCTAGAAAATGATCTACATATATCCATTTATCAAAATCTACCATTTTCCTAGAAAATGGACAACATATCCAATTATCTCGTATGCACCATGATCTCCCCTAGGGACCATCTGCACACCCTGGCTCCCTTCGGCACACCAAAGGTAATGATCATGCATCTGACTTCGTAACTAGCGATGGCCAACTCCACGTCCAATGCATTCGTGACCAAGTATCTTCTAGCCTCCACCAATCGAGGGGCCATGGAGTTGGCACGAGAGTGTTACCATCTCATCCAAACCACCCAGCGCCAACCCAGGGATCGTCAATCAATTTTATACATTCCCGAGTAACCAGAGTGGACACATGAAAATGCATGCAATAGAATAATGAATGTCATGACACATTACTCAACTAATAAAATATCCAATCACAGTCTAACTCCACAAATAAACCTATTCTCCAATTCAACCCAAAACCCACATCCGACAACAACCACAATCCATAAATCCATACTTCTCAGACTTAAGCCCCATCACAACTAATCAGACTGCATAAACGAGTTAGCGTAAAAATATATTTAAATCTCAATAAATTTTTTGAAAAATTACTTACAACGACTGAAAGGAAAAATCTGGAAGATCCAAGCACGCAAGCACTCGGTTAATGCCAAAAGTGGTGGAGCAATGTTTCTAAGGGGTGGCCGTGGGTCACAAAGCTGAGAAAATTGAGGGGGAGTTAGG
Organism: Carya illinoinensis; assembly: GCF_018687715.1. Lineage (NCBI taxonomy): Eukaryota > Viridiplantae > Streptophyta > Magnoliopsida > Fagales > Juglandaceae > Carya > Carya illinoinensis. The sequence goes on from NC_056759.1 coordinate 30,244,026, forward strand.
GAGAGGATTGGGCTGGACATGGGGAAGCTAAAGGGGTCATGGGTGGTTCGGTGCGGCAGCGAGCTAGCTCACGGTGGCATGATGGAAGCCTCACTCACACTCAAGCATTTACTTCTTGCATCTCCATCATGGCGCTAAGGTCGTGTGAGAGGAAGAACTCATTTTGGGTTGTGCGTGATAGAGGGGGAAGGGGCTATTGTGAGGGAAGAAGAAGGTGTTGGGCGTTCGTGGAGCTCGAAGGTGGCTTGAGGAGGCAGTGGGTGGCACCATGGTGGTGGATCTGGCCATGAGAGGGAGGAAAACTCATGTGAGATGGGTTCATGTGTGGGGGGAGGTGGAAGAGCTAGGGTTGGCTTGGGTCCAAGGGGGCAGTCACCGAAGGTAAGGGGAGTCACTGGTGGCCGTGTAGTGCTGGGCTGAGGAACCCGTGGGTTCTAGCTTGCTGTGCGGACAGGGAGGGAGCTGCGGTGGCTAGCTCCCATGGGGGTTATGTAACAAACCACTATTTCTTTCTCTTATAGTTACGAGCCTTGTTCTACATGCCGAATCTCAATGTTGTGTTTTAAAAGATACCAAGTAGATTTTAAAACAAACCCAGTATTTTAAAGCTTATGAATATTTTCAATGTCCTGAAAATATTTATATGTGATATTTTTAGTGTTATCAGACTAAGCTTTGTTTTAAATAACATAATTATAATATTTTTGAAGAGCTCCAAAAATATTATAATTGTGGAAAATTATTTAATTTAAATGACTTTAGTTATTTAAAAATATTACAAGATTTAAAATATGTTGAAAACTCTAAATTAATTTAAATGGTTTTATTCTCTTCAAATGATTAACAAGACTTCATCATTTAATTAATGATGAAGGAATATTATTTTATAAACTTTAGTTTATAAAATACTATTCTATCTTAATTCCTCTAAGTGTTTTAAATTAAATAAATGCTTACACATTTTCAAATCAGTACTTAAACTCACCATTAGATCCTTTCGAAGATACCAAGAAGAATGGCCTGGATTAAATACCCAAGCCCTTAGCTTTTTCCCCTCACTTTTTCTCTTTCCCTCTCTCTCCTCTCCCTCTCTCTAGCCCGATGGAAGCCCTCTCTTTCTTCCTCCACCCTAGCCACCGCCGACCGCCTAGCCTCACCTCCACCACCGGCAACTCCCCTCCCCACCGGCGTGTCCCTCCTCCCACTCGTGAGCTCCACGCAGCTCTCCTTCTCCTTCAATGGCAACTCAACCGAAATGGATTTCAAGCCCATTTCTCCTCCTTGCGCCGCCACATGCGGCCACCTTGACCTCCAACCACCACCAACAGCTTCACTACCACACCACTACCAATGGCCTCCCCCAACCGCCCTTCCCTAACAATTCCCATGCCCAGCCGAAATCCCCACCCCTCTCACTCTCCCCCTCTTTCCCACAGGTGTTTCTCAACCTCATGGCCAGATCTACTACCGTGGACCACCGTACAGCCACCACCTTGCCACCATAGCTCTACCACACCTCCCTTAAGCCCTCCTTGACTAGCCATCAACCACTCAAGCCTCCCTCTCCATTTCACTTGGTTGAGACCCACTGCCCAAACCCCCTCCATGAACCACCGTACGAAGACCGCGTGCCACCTTGGCACCGTCATAAGGTCAACACTCTAAGACCACAACAAAACCCTCCGAAGCTTAGATCCACACCTGTAGCTACCTTCAATGGCCCAAACAGCCACCGTACGTGGTTTAACCATCACGTATGACTCTTCCAATGCCTTTAACTGTGGTGGATAGTGAGCAACGCACGGGTTATTCCATTAATGGTATAACCCTCTATCTCTTGTTAATTATATTAAATGTTAGTTGATAGGTTGTGGACTATGCTGTTAGTGTTGTGGAGTTCATTGCGTAGTTGTGAAGTGAAGTATGGTTGTGTAGTAAAGTGTTAGGCGCAATTGTTTAGTGTGCTGTGTAGTGTTGTGGACTGTGTTGTGAAGTATGGCTGTGAGGTGTATACTGTAATTGTAATGCGGTGTAGTGTTGTGAAGGGAGTATACGTGGAGTGTGCTTCATGTAGTGCGGCAATGCACCATGTGTCGTGCGCCCTAGTAATGTGTGGCGTAGTGTGAAGAGAGTACATGTGATTCGTACTCCATATTGTGTAGCGATGCACCGTATGACGTGTTGCGAAGAAAATGATGGTTGCGTAGTTGAGGAGCGTAGAGCATATTGTGTAGTGTCGGGAACTGTGAAACAATATCCCGAAATAGTTGTGATGTGGCCTATAGTTCGAGGTGACTAGTGCCACCTTGAGGTTGACATATGGCTTAGAGTATGTGTGAAGTGATGGGATAGTGTAAGCGTAGTGTAGCGGAAGCATGACGGGTGTCATGACATAACTCGGGATTTGTCTCGAGCTACATGATGTGACGTAGATGTAGCGGTGAATGGAGCCCTGTCGTGTTAAGTGGTAGGATGAACTTGTAAAGGGGCCGAGAAGTAGGAAGGTCCTGCTGACTAGGTTTGAGTATGGAGTTTGTTTATACAAGTGGGTGTTCATTGGACTATAAGTTGATCTTCGGTGATAAAGGGTAAAGTACATGTGCATCTGGTGAGACACGTGTACCAAACGGATTTACCATATATAATGAGTAATCTGTCCTAAGCATGGATGCACGATGTTTAAGCCTTAGAGTTGGTTTAAAGTCATTTGGCATGTATGGTTGGGAATTTGGATTGGGAAGCATGAAGGTAGTATTGGGTATGTTGTCTAGGATCAGGATGTGTGACTTAGTTAGTTTGAGTCATGCATCATAATTTGGTTAATAGGAGAGTAAGGCGAAGGTTTGAATGTCTTAACCCTAAGGTGAAATGCGGAGGTAGTGATGGTAAATGGACCCTAAAGGTTTTAGCATAGTAAATAGCACGTAAGAACCCAGGGATGGACAGAGAGTGTTCCAAGTGAAGCATAGTTCTATTTCTAGCATAGTTACTTATGCATTAAATAGAGAATGAGGTTGAGTTTATGTGTATGCATGTAGTTTGCCATCTGACATGCACATGAATGGACTGCATGGAATGAGTATGGCATGGAGTCCAAGTAAGTATTATGTTCATACTCTTCTAGAGTTTTCTAAATAAACAAAAATGAAAATGAGATGCTTTTACTTTACGATGATTTACGAAACACGCTTTATGAAAGAATGCTAAGTATAAGTTTTCAAATATAAGTATCTAACGGCCCTACTCGGCAGCCCCTTTTTATGCACCTCAAAGTATGTAAGTGTATACATGTGAATAGATGTTATACGTAGTAAGTACTGGATGTATTTTCATGAAATGAAATGTGAGGCTTAGACCTTTTGCTTTAAACGATGCGAAGAAATAGTTTTAAATGTCCCTATGAACTGATGTTTTAAAGGATGCCATGAAAGATGATGCTTAATGTTCATGCTTTTAAATGACGTTTACGAATGAACGGACTAAAAGAACTGAAAAAATTGAAAGAAATGACTAAATGTTTAATGTATGAAAATATGTAACGGTCATGTGAATGAACGGATAAGGGTACTGAAGGACTGGATTGGGCAGATTGCAATGCCGGGTAAGTAATACTGGTAATGAACCCAGCGCTGCATCCTAATGAAATGGATTCCTAATTCGTGGCCATGGGCAGAATCAGGGTCTAAAAGACTGCTAACCCTCACACACGGGAAGTAACAGTGTGCAACGGCCAATGAAAGTGATAAGAAGAAATGTATGCATGATAAGACTCTTTAAGAAATGAAGGCAGCAAGACGTTGGGAACTGGTTACTAAAAGAAAACCCTTTTTAAAGAAAAACTCCGCCTCACAACGTTTTAAAATGAAATAAATGTCTATGTATGATATGTATGGAGTGATGAATGTATGACTGAAAACCTATGCTATTATATTTTAACTTTATGAAGTAATGTTAACGAGTCATCGACTTATTTTAGTTTTTATGTGGGCCCTCCCAAAGACAAGATGAGCATGATGCGTCAAAATGGACACGGCCTAAGGGGAAGAGCACGAAAGCTTAAGCACAACATTTTGTATGAAAGACTTGAATTTAAAAATTTAACATTTTCCGCTGTAACCTTTTAAATTAAGAAATATGTTTTATTTATAAAAATGGAGTCTTTTGTATCCTGACATGGAAGGAAAAGAAATTTGAAAAGGAATCATAATTCTCATCTATTTTCATAAAATCATTTTCGAAAGGACCTACCATAATGACAAGTGTTACAGATTAGTCTCTAGTGAGGGGGGAACATTGGTGAGTATTAACAAAAAAATGAAGGATACGATCAATACAAGAAAAGATCTTGAGAGAATATGAATTAAACATAATCTTTATTTACGGATGGAAGGCAACAGGGTGGCTATGCTGCATACAAGTTTTATGATGACAAAAGTGAGAGGATGAACTTTTGCAAATGGTTGTAAGGTGTGAAGTTGTTAGATGGTTATGCTTCAAATATCGGTAGATGCGTGAGCCATGATAACTGGAAAATCAGTGGATTGAAAAGTCATGACTGTCATGTATTATTGCAGAACTTGTTACCAGTGGGAATTCGTGGGAAGCTGACTTCTAGTGTACGTATTGTCATAACTGAACTCTATATGTTTTCTAAGGATTTGTGCTCTTGGGTTATAAATCGAGAGATGTTGCAGAAGATGGAAGATGACATTGCTACTATACTTTGTAAATTCGAGCAGATATTTCCACTATCATTTTTCGATGTAATGGTCTATTTAGGATTACATTTACCTCATAAGGTACTGTTAGGTGGACCAGTGCAATTTCTTTGGATATATACAGTTGAAAGATATTTGGGTAGATTGAAGCGCATTGTTGGGATAAAGCCCGAGCTGAGGGTTCAATAGTAGAAGCTTATATAAATGGTGAATAGTTGACATTTTGCTTTCTATATCTTAGTGGTGTTGAAACACGATTTAATCGTGAAGAGCAAAATGTTGATCTTGCTGCTCCTCCCCCTTGTGAGCTAATTGTGTTTTCCAAAATGTACGATGCTTGGGTGCACAAATAGGGTATGACTTTTTTGGTGGTGAGTTAGAAAAAGCTTAATGGTACGTGTTGAATAATTGTCAAGAAATTAATTACTATCTAAGGTATGTCAACGCATACTTGGAATAATTTTAAAATAAAAAATTTAATCTTAACGAATGTCTTCAAATATTCTATTATTTTGCACTTATGTACAATGAACACATGGACAAACTTAGGACAAAAGGCATAGAGAATATAGAGGTGAGACACAAAGAAGAATTTCCCGAATGGTTTGAACAACGTGTAAGCATTTAAATGTCAAATGACATAATTTTTTTTTTGAACCATTTCAATTCTAAATAACTAAATAATATTTTGTCAATACTTCAATTGTTAGATTCTGGAACAACGTGCTCATGATCTTGCATTAGTTTCTCTTGAATTGTTTACATTGGACTATGATCTTTTACATAGAGCATTTTGATACACTGCATACACGGTTGGATGTTATAGATTCTATAATTTGGACCGTGAATGTAATAAAAAAAATCCAAAACTGTGGATTGTTAGTCAAGGGTAGTCATGGAACAGATGATATTGACTGCTATGGTGTCATACGTAACACTATTGGCTTGAAATACTTGGGTGGAAATGTGACATATTTATTTGTTGACCATGGTGCACTCAAACTAATCCCCTTATATAGAGATGACGTCCCACCCGTGCATCTCGACACATCCGTATTAATTGATCATTTAGTAGAAGTAAGAAAGACAGAAGAAGCAGAGTTTGATGAAGAAGAAGAAGAAGAATCCGAAGACAAAGTCAATGAAGAAAATGAAGAAAAGGTTGATGATGATAGTGAAGATATTATTGAAGGCAATTCTAAAACAAGCATGGACTAAAAAAATCTAAAGATGAAGAAGAAAAGTATTAACTATTTTATTTACATAGGTGATGGTACAATATCACTTTCCATAATTCATTTTAATCTAATTCTTTTATCATATCAATCATTTTCAAGGATGCAACCAAAACGACAACAAAGAAATGTGCCTCCCCCCAGTCCCAACCGACTGACAAGTCCCCAAATGAGGAATCCACTCCTCAACAAGTTGATACACAAGAGACAAATAGCCAGTTAGCACCTAAGAGTAAAGAAACGATTTGATAATTAATTATATTTTAATACTCACAAAGACTGAATTTAATAATTTTATGTGTGCTCATAGAGATAGTTCCGAATGAGATTAAGGATCAGGTTTGGAGTCGTGTATTGGTCAGTTTATGTGCCATAGTAAATTTTTTAAGTGGTGCTGATCAAATATATTTTTGATGTAATTGAATTTTTAGGATGAATTCGACCTCAATTTTGGCCGTAGTGAAGTTGTGCGAATTGTGAATGAGTTGATGGCTACATTATTTTAGCGTCACAATGGATGATGTCATCACCACTTCAAGAAATTTTAGAAGTTGGAAGAGGCCGCTTTGTCCCAAATGAAGTTAGATGATTAGAGAAAGTGTTGTAATCTTTTCGCAAGTCCAGGTTATCAGGTATCCTAGATTTTTACCCTAAAAGTTATGTACATTTATATTAGTTAATTAACATGGTATATAACTTTGTAACACTTAAAGTTCCATAAATGCACAAAGTAGAATGGTTTTGAATATCCACCATCGCGCCGATAAAATGGTAACTAATAACTTATAGAAATTCACTAATTTTTTTCATATTCTTTTATTTAAGTACTAATATTATTTTTTAAAATTACTTATGTGGCTATGTTAGAAACATGGTGATCCCGAAAATTTCTCCCTCATTCATGTCTATTCTGCTACTCACACCGATGAGCACATTGAGTGGATTGATCCTATGGCCAAAGATAATTATGTAAGTGATGTTATTTTCTGTGAATAAGTTATGCCACATGAGAATAAATATTATATTTGAATTGAATTTCTTTTAATATGATTGAGATGCAATCAACTTTTGAGGAATCATCTCCTAGTGACATGGACATATTTGCGCAATTGCTTGGGACCAAGTTTGGTTTGGTAAGAGGTTTGAGACGTTCTTTTAAGCGTGCTAGTTCATCATCCACGACCTTGAATTTAGAATTTAATAATCTTACCAATGATTTAAATGCAGCACATTAAGAAATTGAGCAAATGAAGTCGAGATAGTAGGAGTTGGAGTCTCTATTATCGTGACAGTCTGATTTAGAAACGCATTTGTAGAAGCAACAATGTAACACTTGGGTCTAGTGCCAAGCTGTTTCAAAGAATTTTTGGATTCATATGTGCGAAAATTCATTTGAGTTTTCAAATATTTTTTTTTAGTAGATTACGGGTTTAAAAACTCTATTTTTGTGGATTATGATTTTCTTTGGGTTCAATATTTAACTTAAAAATATTTTATGGGCCAAGATAATTTTTGAAGAAGTTGGTTTTTTTTTTCTTTGGAGTTTGATTCAATGTCCAAAATTCAGTGAAAAGCCATTTTTAAAAAATTTTTTCCATGCATGCACGTCTCTCATACACGTCTATCCTCCTTTTTTTTTTTTTTTTTTTTTCTCATCTAGGGTTTTGCCATTGAACTCTATAAATACACATATTTCTCTCAAAGAAGTTGCTGCAACCTAAGTTTTCAGTTAATAAAAAATCACATCCTAGCCCTTAGGCAAACCGTGTACCCTAGTCTAGTCTTTGACTCCATGTTGCTACTGCTAGCCACTGCCCAAAGGTTAGTCTATCACACCACCATAAGCCACGATGACCACCTCCGCAAGCCCAATGCCTCCACTCACACAACCTACAACCCCTCTACTCAGCCACCATGTGACCCAGCCGAACCACCCAGCTCTCCAATGTTCCATCTCAAGCCAAGTCACAGCTCTGTTTTGCATGCATAAAATAGTGCATGGCCTTCCTCCTCCGTAAGTTCCCAGCCACTCACCGTCATGCACCATAGCTAGCTGTGAGACACTATCCAGATTTTTTGCCACTAGGGTTCTGCCTTGACAACCTAGCGCCTCAGCTCTCTCACTTGGTCACCTTTGCTGGCTTAGTGTAGGCCTCAACAAACTGCCACCACCCAACATTTTCTCTTTTGCTGTTTCTGCGTGATATAATAATTGTTTTGTTCTATGCCTCCATAACCCTAGTGTTTGCTAGGGGTGGATCTTTTACCTTATTACCCGTAGTTAGTGAACTTGGCAAATTTAGAGATTTCTGGTTATTTTAATTCTTTTCCAGTTGGTTTGAGTTAACTCTTTTATTTTGGACTTGGACTGTAAATTATTTTTGGGTCTAGTAGTATTATTTTAGCTTCACTGTTTTAATGCTTAAGTGGAATGGACTTAGTATTTTTAAATGGGCTCTATTTTTGTTTCATAATATTTCAGAAACTTTATTTGTTTAACAAAAAATATTAAAGGTTTTAATTATATTATTCATAGTTTATTTTACAATTAGATTTCAATTATAAATAGTAAGTGTTTAATTTTTTTTATTGTTAAAACAATTTAAGTCTATTGTATGAAATGAATCTTTGATGTTATTGGAATAGATTTGGATATAATTATCTATTAAAGTTATTATTTGTTAATTAAGAAATATGTTAAGAATATTTAAATGATAGGGGTATTATTATATTTCTTGTAAAGTTGAATAACTATATTAATTATAGGAAAGTAAACTTATTTTAAGAGAGGAGTTTTCCACGACCTAATTTATTAGTATTTGCTTGTGCTTATGTGAAGTGGCCGATGGCCATTGTGAAGTGTGGGGACTGAATTTGCTATTTAAATTAGTGTGTTTTTCATAATAAATATTGTTGTTGTTATGTCATTCCTCATGCAATAACTGATGCATTATAATTGACACATGTTTATGATAATCTTTTCATTGAGTTCTGATTTTGTGTGAAAATTGAAATTTGTAAAATTGTTGGATTTGGTGTCAAAAGATTTTGTGGGTGTTTGTGTATCACGATCTTAAGCCGAGATGGGGTATTATCTCGATAGAGTTTTTTTGTTTACTTAGGAGTGTATAAAATTGAGTAACGTCCTCTGAGTTGTCGTCGAGCAATAACCCACTCAGGCGAGACAGACTCTAGAGTAGACAGGTCACCAAAGTTTTGAATACAATAGAGTCTGGGAAGTGGAAGCTTAGGCGACAATTGTGGACTGATCTAACTTTTGAGGTAATAATCCTTAAGATCCATAGGTGTTGTAGGATATGTATTTGTGGAGCAGTTGGCTTTGGACTGCATGGCCTGCATTGGGATTTTAGACGTGATGTGCTTTTGGGAGAACTTGTTATGGTCATAATGTTAGAACCTATGGAAGTAGAGGTAGAGAATACTGACTCCATAAGTCCTTGGGGATTAATTTTAGTCATGTGAAGCAAATTTCTATAAGGGGGGAGGATGTGAAGCCCAACTAGCAACTAAGGCCCAAGTCATTATAGGACTGCCAAGCCCACCACCAAAATGATGTTGTTTTGGTCCTCTAAAACCAACAAACCCTAATTTCCTCACCTTTCCCTTCTCTCTCTCTCTCTCTCTCTCTCTCTCTCTCTCTCTCTCTCTCTCTCTCTCTCTCTCTCTCTCTCTCTCTCTCTCTCTCTCTCTCTCTCTGTGCCCACCATCTCCCATTCCGCTCCTTGTGACTAACAGTGCCTTCCTCCCTAGCTCAATCTCTCATCCCTCACCTCTTCGTCTCTCAATCTCTCTCCCTCCTTGTTTCTCTTTGCGATTTTTCATCTCCTAGTTTATTTTGCATCTAGTGTGCCGCTGCCACCCAAGCCTAATGTCGTGTCCCTGCCTACGTTGTCGCGGAAAGAGACCAACCACACAGAAGTCCTACCAAAACTAGAACAGCTCACATGTAGGGATGTAAAAATAAATCGAAAAATCGAAAAACCGGCCCGGGCTGTTTGGTTTGGTCTTGCATTCGACTGGTTCAGTCCGGAATCGGTTCCTTCATTTTAAAAAGGGGTCAAATTTGATTTGAAATCGATTTTATGTTTTCTAACACCGGACCAGACCGGTTCACATATTATATATATATATTATTAATTTTTAATATTATATATAATATATTTTTTATTATATATAATTTTTTATATATAATATATATAATTATGTATGAAATAATATATTATAATTTATAACATAACATTTTAATCTTAAACATGAATATTTATTTGATCATATATTTTACATATAAAAAATATATATATTAAATACATTTTATTGCCTAATAAATTCTCAACATATTTCTTTTGATAAATGTATTATTAATACTAATATACTTAATATATTAAAACTGAAAAACTGGACCAAATCAGACCAGAACTGGTAAAATCGGAAGTACCAGTTTAAGAGTTAGCCGGTACGTAATTGGTTTTAAAAAATGCAAAACCAATATTTCCAATTCGATCCTAAATGCTGTCCAAAATCGGATCAAACTGAACTGGTTACATCTCTACTAACATGTATATAGGTGTTCTCTTTTAAGACATGTTTAACACGACTAAAACAAAATTTACGACTTCATCAACAAAATGCTAAAAATTCATTAATGTTGCGCGTAGCCACGTATTGAGAAATTTCAAACAAACCTCACAGCATCGATCAATCATATCTTGGGGGATTTTCAAGGTGCTGTTGGGCTTCGTTATTGACATATATAAGATTATCACGAATTAGTATTTAATACCCTCTAAGAAGTTTAAGTAGACGTACAGAAAAACTCATATACCTTCTTATTCGACATTGATTAATTATACTTTAATTGTAAGGAGATCAATAATCATGTTTTGCTCGAGAAGAAGTAAAAGATGAGAAATATTTAATTAAATTCCTTGAAACAAATACAAGAAAACTAAGACAAGCCGATCGACTAAGGTAGTCTTTAGTTGGAAGAAGCCAAGCTATTTCCAATGTCTATGACCAATCGGTATCTGACATCACCCATAGCAAGACGTTCCATTGCCTTGTTAACGCAGCTTATTGGAATCACTTCAATGTGTGCCGTGATGTTGTGTTTTGCCGCAAAATTTATCATCTCCCAAATGTCCTTCATTCCTCCAGTCGCACTGATCCCCTCAACCATCTTCCTTCCCTATTCTAGCTAATCTTATAATCCTCTATAGGTACAAACAAACAAAATGGAACATTGAGTACTTGATGATAACAAGGCAAAAATTTGTGTTTGACTTGAATGAAATTACCCATAAGCAGAGGAAAGATGGGTAGCTCAAGCGGTTTCTCTGGTGCACCCAACATAACAAGCTTTCCATGTGATTTCAATAGACCAATTTGTTACGAATGGAGAGAAAATAGTGAGTCATGCATTGCATGCACCGGCTGCTCCAAATTCTATGCTTATTTAATGCACCGAAAGGGAGAAGAAAATCTCTGCACCGAATTCAAAAGGTGCGGCTGCACCTTCTCAACTGCTCCAACTGACTGTCACCGACGACTCCCCATCCTTATTATAAATAGAAGTGTTGTGATGAGGTGAGAGTGCAGTGCAGACAAGTGTAGAGAGAAAATAAGTGAGTGTGTGCTGCGTGTAGAGTGGTGCAGAAAAGTGAGAATAGAGTGGGTGAGCAGAGAGAGTTTTTTGTAAAAACTGTTTCATACTGAAGTTACAAGCAACTGTGGACGTAGGCAATTGCCGAACCACGTTAAATTTCATATCTCATTTTATTTAAAATCATCTTTGTCTACTACCAGTCCCCAACACAATTAAGGGTAAAATCGAATGCATAGCAGATACTGTATCTAGTATACCATCAAACGTGCCTAGGCTAGCCTGTAAAAATTTAATACTTGTCACAACCATTCCTTAAACGGCGGCATCTTGTCACATAAAAAGCTTTTCACGAGATTTCAATGGACCAATTAAAGGCAAAATTGAATGCATGGCAGATATTGTATCTAGCATAGACATGCCCAGACCAGTAGTGCCTCCCTCCATTGCCCAATCTCCAGTTCCTCTCCTCTCCTTTCCTCAAGATCTCTTCTCACGCTCGCAATCTCTCTCCCTCTCTGTTTCTCTTTGCAATTTTTCATCTCCCCGTTGGTTTCACAACCAGTGTTTCGTGAGCACCCACGCCCAACATCATGTCGCTGGTTAGATTGCCGTGCAACGAGACCCACCGCACACGTACTAGAAGTCATGCCAAAACTAGAACAATTCACTTGCATGTATATAGGTGTTCTCATTTAAGACGAGTTTGACATGACTAAAACCAAATTTACGACATCATCAACAAAACACTAAGAATGCATTAATGACGTGCGCAGCCAAGTATTGAAAATTTTCAAAAAAACTTAGAAGCGTCGATCAATCATATCTTGGGCGACTTATAAGGTGCTGTTGGCTCAAGATTATGATCGGGGATTACGAGTTAATACCCTGTAACAAATTGAAGTAGATAAATAGAAAAATTCAAATATTTTCTTATTCGACGTTTATTAATTATAAGGACAATCATGTTTTGCTCGAGATAAAAGCAAAACTTGAGCAATATTTTAAAAAAATCCATTGACACAAATACAAGAAAACTAAGACAAGCCGATTGATTGAGGTTGTCTTCAGTTGGAAGAAGCCAAGCTATTTCCAATGTCAATGACAAATCGGTATCTGACATCACCCTTAGCAAGACGCTCCATTGCCTTGTTAACGTAGTCTATTGGAATAACCTCAATATCTGCTGTGATGTTGTGTTTTGCCGCAAAGTCTATCATCTCCTGAATTTCCTTCATTCCTCCGGTTGCACTACCCGCAACCATCTTCCTTCCTGTTCAAGCTCATCTTATTAAGTACTCTATAGGTAGAAAAGAACAAAACGGAACACCAAGTACTTAATCATAACGAAGGAAAACATTTGTGATAAACTTAAATGAAATTACCCATCAGTAGAGGAAAGACGGGTAGCTCAAGCGGTTTCTCTGGTGCACCCAACATAACAAGCTTTCCATGTGATTTCAATAGACCAATTAAGGGTAAAATCGAATGCATAGCAGATACTGTATCTAGTATACCATCAAACGTGCCTAGGCTAGCCTGCAAAAATTTAATACTTGTCACAACCATTCCTTAAACGGCTGCATCTGGTCACAGGGAGCATCAATTAATCGATGGGAACAAGAAGTCTTATAGTTTAACATTTACCTCCAATTGTTCTTGGTTAGAGCTAAGCAAAAATGAGTCAGCACCAAGATGTTCCAAAGCTTCATCTTTCTTGCTAGAGGAGGTACTAATTACCGTCACTTTTGCTCCAAAAGCTTTGGCAAATTTAACACCCACATGACCAAGCCCACCAAGGCCAACAACCCCAATGTGTTTACCTGGCTCTGCTAACCCATAATATTTCAATGGGCTATAAACTGTGATTCCAGCACAAAGGAGAGGAGCAGCAGCATCAAGTGGCATGTTTTCAGGGAATCGGAGGATGTAGCGCTCATCAGCTACCATGGTGTCTGAGTAGCCTCCGTATGTAACTGTTCCATCGTAGTAACACGCACCGTAGGATAATATCATTTTTGGACAGTAAACTTCAAGGTCATTGTTACAGTTCTCGCAGGAGTGGCATGCACCAACAACGCATCCTACTCCCACTTTGTCTCCTACTTTAACTTTCTTCACTCTGCTCCCCACTTCTGTCACTTCCCCAACAATTTCGTGCCTGCAGTCGAATGGAATTTCCAATTTCATGTCAGTACTTCCTTTGTGCTCCAAAAATGAACGTGTTTCTTGCCATTGTTTAGGCTAAAAATCACATTGATTTCCAATATTAACAAAAAGCACAGCACATGATTGTACTCTTGTATATGAATAAAAGTCTTGCATTTTAAACAAACACAAAAATTGCTCTAGATAACATTACATTGGATCATTAAAATGATCTAAAGTGTACACTTGTAGTGATGAGATAGAAATTTACCCAGGGACAAGTGGGTATATGGATGTGCCCCATTCGTTCTTGACCATGTGAAGGTCCGAGTGGCATATCCCACAGTAAAGAACTCGGAATCTTACATCCTTTTCTCCAGTTGCCCTGCGAACATAGCATTTTAGCACAATTCGAAAACTCAAAAACATGAGAAAGTATTATAAAGAGAAAGAAAAATGCAATAACAATCAATGAAGTAGGAACGTAAGAAGAGAGGGAGAGAGAGAACACCTTCTGGAGAATTTGAAAGGTGAAAGGACGCCAGAAGAATCTCTGGCTGCCCATCCAACCGCCTTGATGGGGTGCTCTTCCTCTGGTGTTTTTGCCATTGATTTTCTTTGTTTTTTCTCTAAAGCGACAATGAACCAATAGAAGTAGTATTAACAAATGAGGGAGAGTTTATGCACAGAACTTGGGTGTAGAACAAGGGAAAGATGTGTTGTTTGAGGATGGCCAAGCCAGTGATTATAAGCTTTTGATATATATACGTAGGGAGTAGGGAATGTTGGGATTTGGAATTTAGGATGGGATGACGTATTGGGTGAGCGAAAGCTAGTGAGTACGTGAGGTAATGGCTTTCGTAATGTTGGGATGATTGTACGTGGTGCCCAGGGCAAGGAGTGCTCTCGTTGAATGTTCTCATGCCGGTGGATGGCTGACGTACTCGATTAGCTATTAAGAATGTGAGTACCTCTGTACCTATCTTCGGTTCATGAATCTTTAAGGGCGACTCCACTCGTTGACTCGACTAATCAACATTCAATCAGATATAATTAAATATATTATAGATTATATGTATATAATTTATTACCAGTTATTAATATTATTTTAGGTGTCTATAGATTTGTATACATATATGTATATGAATTAATATTCTATTGATCTTTTTTAATATAGTAATTAGTTACTTAAATATATAAATTTATTAATGTTAGTATATAATTAATAAAAAATTATATTCATAAGTCTCATACATCACATATTACTATTTTTGTTATTTTTAAAAAAAATTCTCTTACTAAATGTGTGGTATATGGATGATTAGTAGAAAAATTTAATTATTTTAAGAAGAATAAAACTAAATAAAATTAAAAAAAATAAAAAAAAAATAAAAAATTGTGTGGTGTGTGCACTACAATAGAAACGTTTTTTTGGGACGAAAAATTTCGTCCCAAATTGTAGGTTTTTCGTCCCAGAAAATATTTTGGGACGAAAAAAAATCATCCCAAGATTGTCCCAACATCACTGTCCCGGAAGGTATTTTGGGACGAAAATCACCATTTCGTCCCAGAAAATATATTTAGGGACGATTTTGAAATTGACCGTTCGATACTGTTCGAACGGGTTAGTTATTTGTCACGGTTCAATTTCGTTCCAGAATGACGTTCGAATGGTACTACATTGGGCATTCGAACGAAATTAAATTGGTTGAACGGTTATGAAAACACGTTCAAACGATCACACATTTTGATAATGTTCGAACACAGTTCAATTGCGTTCAAACGTTTTTTGACCAATCTGATGTAGTTTCAACGGCTCAATGAATAATGTTCGAACGTTACATGGTCGTTCGAACGAAAACTATTTTTTATTAAAATCCCATAATAATAAAAAAACCAATTTGACATTCATAAGATTTGAAAAGCATACATTAGAAACAATTTAGTACTCACGAAAGTTTTATAATAAGTGCGAACTAATAAATAACCATGAAACTGACATTGTTCATACATAATTAGATAATGTCATAATCTAAATGTAAAAAACTATCAGTTGCTTGGAGGCCTGTACTGTTGCATAAGCTGCTGCATTTGAAGTTGCATTTCTCTCCTAAACTGTTCTTGATGTTCTTCATGTTGTTTGAGGTGCGTCTCCATCTCTCCTTGTTTCACCAATTGAGCCTCTAACTCATGCTGCCTTGCAACCAATTCTTCGATTCTGCAATTCGAATTCTCTTGCATTATAGAGGCCGCAGAGGCAGACCCGGAAGAAGAGGAAGAGGGAGAAGGTTTTACACAGCGACCCAAACCCCTCAGATATACTGAACGTTGACACAGAACTTGTGTGAAAATCTCAACTTCATTTGTTGAGGAGTTTTGATCTAACGCAGATTCAGCATGTATGGCAACCATTTTATCCTACGCATAAGAGAAATAGTTAATATCATCATAAATATTCTAATATATTTATTTAGAAAATTTATAATACTTATATAATTCTCACGGGCATCAGGATGACTTCACTCTCCATTACGATTAGTATGTGATACAGCATATAATTTTGTCAGATCATAATTGGCATCTGAATCTTGTTATAATAAATATTTGTGAAGATATAAAATCATTAGGATTCATATAATCAGTTAACTATATACAAATAAAAAAATAGCAATACCAATTTCTTAGAGAGGCGGTGGAAAGATCTTGAACCTGCATGATGAGTAATCTTCAATTTCGATCTATTTGTTTTGTTTATAGAACTTCGCTCCTACATAAGAATTGAAAATATTAGAAAGCGAAATTAAAAATAGGATGACTAAAATAATTAATATAATTATACCTTATATGATGGATCCTCAAACATGTCACAAAGTTTTTTCCCAATCAGAAGGTTTGACATCTTGAAAAGGATGTTGGCGTGCATCTTCCATATTCTCGAACTTATTATAGTGCTCATGACACCTCACCTTATATTTGCGGAATGCATTACTCATAAGCTCTTCCACAATCTTACGCCCCTCTCTTCGACCAAAATTTAATTCGAAATCATCTTGCAAAAAAAAAAATTTAGACAAACATATTATCATTTATAATATTCTAACTTTAAGTAAAATAAAAAAATTTACCAACTCACTATCTTTTTTAAACATTACCAAACAACGCTTCTTGATAAGCTCTTTAACATCTTGGGGGACTTTCTTCCATAAACTTGTTGCCAAAGGTGCATAAGTTCGTGTAAGAGCACCCACATGCGATGCAAGCCAAGCTGCTGGTTGTCCTCCGCCTCCGGTATGTTCGTCAAGAATGTTAACCTTGATTTTACCCACCTTACGATATTTTTCCAACGTCACGCCTCTAGTAGTGCCTCGACCTTGACGAGATTGTACTGTGAAGTCATCATGATATATAACATTGTAATCAATTTTCTATTATAACCTTAATTGATAAATTTTATGACTATTAGAATTTTACCTTGTTCTGTAGAGTCAATCTCTAATTGTGAGTCTGAAGGAGAGCTAGGAACAGGTGGAAATGGGTTGCGAACTTACTTTTTCTTCGGAGGCATAATTTCAGAAAACTGATACAATATTCATTAAGTAAAATAGTGCTCATCATCACGTAATGTGAAAACATAATTCGTCAATCGCTATCTGTATCAGTATCATTTGACAATTCAGTCTCATCATCTGTAGATATTTCAGATGAATCAACATTTTGCTCAAGTGTCGCATCAACAATTTCAGCCTCAATATCTTCTCTGTTTAATGGAATCATCTCATACTGGCACAAATCTACAAACAAATTAAAGATGGGCTGACTCTCTTGGTATGCTTCTTGAGCAGAGGCATCATCTTCGTCTTCATCTCGCCCTTCCGCCTGAGGGATAACATCATATATATTTCTTGGAGAATATTTTTGTACTACTCCCCATTGATTTCCTAATTTCAGGTCATCTAAGTAGAATACTTGAGATGCTAAAATAAATGGATCATCCTCGTACCATTTTCTTGATGTATTAATACTCAAAAAATATTCATCATCACGGACTCCAGTTCGAGGATTGCTTAAATCCCACCAATCACACTTAAACAGATACACTGCAAGCTCCCCCAAATATTTCATTCCAATTATATCAACAATCACTCCATAGAAATCAATATTTTCTCCATCATGACTTCCCTCAACTAGGACACCACTGTTTTGTGTTTTCCTATAATGATCTCGATCTATTGTGTGATACCTACTTCCCTGAAAAATACATGCAGAATATCTTGTAGTGCGTCTCAATGGGCCACGCGCTAATGCATACAGTTCATCTGATATATCGTTTAGATTATTGGCATGCATTTGTACAACCTACATATTGAGTAAAGCTTATATTATATCAATAAAAAAACAATCAATATTTTCTGATGTATTGGATGAGTAAAGCATATGTAATGTCATTACCCGTTGTTCAAACCATCTCGGGAACTCCTCTTCATGTTTCTGGTCTATATCATTTACTCCTAGTTCCTTGAGCATGTTAATATGATCACTGAAATTGATGATTACCACATGTATTTTATATTCTTAGAATTTTGCGAAAGTAAATGAGCGAATATTAAATTAAGAAAACATTAGTACTTACTTCAAGTAATTCTCTATCTCAGGGCAATTGTTCAGCACGTACCACTGAGTTTTCTCAAACTCTCTTCCACATAAGTCATAACCACGCACTGCACCAAGTGGACGTACTTGTTGGAAAAACACGGAAAACACATTTCGTTGTCTTGCTCTGTCAACGTCAAAGTTTCTTTCTGGCTGATCAAACCTAGTGTTAACTCCGTGGAAATATTTGGAACAGAAGGTATGCCACTCATCATTAATATATGCTTCTGCAATTGATCCTTCTGGGCGAGCCTTGTTACCAACTATTCGTTTCAACTTCCCAAGGAATCGTTCAATGGGATACATCCATCTATACTGAACTGGTCCTGCAAGTCGAGCCTCACGTGGCAAATGGACGGCTAGGTGAACCATGACATCGAAAAATGACGATGGGTAAATACTTTCTAGATTACATAATATTATGGGAGTTTCCCGTTCCATTCGATCCAAAACTTCTACATTTAATGTCCTAGCACATAAGTCTTTGAAAAATAAACCCAACTCAGTCAAAGCCACGTGCACGTCTCTAGTCAAGTACCCACGGATACCAATAGGCAAGATACGCTGCAAAAGGACATGACAATCATGACTTTTTAACCCAGTTATTTTTCAGTCATTTGTTCACACACACCTTGTCAAATTCGAGGCATAACCGTCTGGTAATTTAATTTTCATTATCCACTCACAAAAAGTAGCCCTTTCATTCCTTGACAATGTATACCACCCAATCGGCATGTAAACGGATGAACCATTTTCTTGCAATTGCATTTCCGGTCTTATTCCCAACCGCTTCAAGTCCTTCCTTGAGTTTAATGTATCCTTCGTTTTTCCTTCAATTGACATCAATGTTCCCAATACGGATTCGCATATATTTTTTTCAATATGCATAACATCAAGAATATGCCGTAATTTTAACTTCGACCAGTATGGAAGATAGAAAAATATACTCTTCTTAGTCCAATTCAACTCAGATGTAGTTCGTTTTCTCTTTCGATGTTTTTTACCAAATTCATTACAACCAACATCTACAAATTATGCAAGTAAATCTTCACCAGACAAATATGGTGGAGGTTGGCCCCATTCAACAGTACCATCAAACATTTGTGAATTTCCCCGCCATCTATGGTCACCAGGTAGAAATCGACGATAACCCATGAAACATAATTTCCTCCCGTAAGTGAGCCATTCAGATTTAGTATGTTTGTTACAAGTTGGACATGCCATTTTCCCCTTAGTACTCCAACCTGACAAGTTTCCATAAACTAGAAAATCATTTACTGTCCATAAAACAGCAGCATGCATCTTGAACGACTTGCCTGTTGATGAATCAAATGTGACAACCCCATTCTCCCACAAATCTTTCAATTCTGCAATCAATGGCTATAAGTGTATGTCTATATCATTTCCCGGTGATCTCGGACCTGGAATGAGCAAACTCATCATGAAATATGGATCTTTCATACACTTCCACAGTAGTAGATTATATGACATAAGTATAACTGGCCAAGTACTATGACTAGTACTCATGTTCCCAAACGGATTAAATCCATCTGTTGCCAACCCAAGTCTCACATTACGCGGTTCTTCTGCAAGCCATGGGTGTTCCTTATCAAATTCCTTCCACACCTGGGAGTCAGCAGGATGTGATAAAATATCATCGTTTCTAACTCTGGCTGATGAGTGTCATATCATGTCTGCAGCCGTTGCACGTGACATATATAATTATTGTAATCTAGGTGTCAATGGAAAGTGGCGTACTACCTTTTGCGGCACATTTTGTTTGTCAGATGTCCATCTTGATTTGTGGCATATGAGACATTCGTTCAACTGCTCATTCTCTTGCCAAAATAATATGCAGTCATTCTTACATGCATGTATTACGTTGTAATCAAATCCAAGTCCTCGTTTCAATTTTTTTGCTTCATAGAAGTTACGAGGTAAAGTATTATCTGATGGTCGTG
Source organism: Carya illinoinensis (assembly GCF_018687715.1). Lineage (NCBI taxonomy): Eukaryota > Viridiplantae > Streptophyta > Magnoliopsida > Fagales > Juglandaceae > Carya > Carya illinoinensis. The sequence goes on from NC_056759.1 coordinate 30,264,358, forward strand.
CCTCCTTAAACAACTCGAGTAACATATTGACAGCCTTAATTGATAATCGACACATTGATTTTATGTGAAGCAGTCTTACGGTAAATGACAACTTACTGTGTCTTCTGCATCCTGGATATAGCTCACGTTGTGAATCATTCCACAATCGTGCAAAAGTATTATGACCCTCATCATTTGAACTTGATGTGTCCGTGCCACCTTCATTCATAAACATTCCTACACCGATGTCACCTAACATTTCCTCCATATCCTCATCATATTCATCTCCAACAACATCTAGTTGTACATCTTCATCGATCTCTTCTTCTTCATGTGGAACATCGAATGAAGTTGGATATGGTTCACCGTGTAAGACCCAATCAGTATAACCCTTGTCAATACCTTTCACAAACAGATGCTCTCTCACCAAGTCTATCTTATGAGAGCGCAAATTCCTGCATTCTTTACATGGGCATCTAATATACCCATCACTATCACATGTATCCAATGCAAATTCTAAGAATTTCTTAACACCTTCAGCATATACGTTGTAATTCTAACCCAATCGATCGCTAACTCGCATCCAACTCTTATCCATGCTGACTATCTTCATTACAAACAATCACGTGTGCATCAACAAACAAGCATGTATCATGTATCAATCAATGAGTATGCCACCTTACACCGGGTAGTTGGTCCTTTCCCATTCGGAATTGTAAGATCATAGTCACAAACCTATCCTCTATAATCTGTCACGTCCAACAAAATTTCGACAGCATCTCCCCATAGTTCTCAAAATATGCTCGTCTGGTTGTGTGCACCGACGTTTAACACGTCCATACACCATCACCATCATGCATATCCGGAGAACAAGGGATGAATGAATCTACCAAAATCTTAATGCTAGACGTATAACAGATATAGATCGATAGTTTGCGAGAATGATCTTACAATTCCAAACTGTCCACTCTGGATAATTCAAGAGTTATCAATCTTTCAATTCATCCAGATTGATAACTCTCGAACGGGTCTAAGGTTTATTTTGATGAACAAGCAATACAAGATATGCTAATATGTATCATACAAATAATGCAAGATATGCTAATTAAAAGTCAATTGATTAAATTAAATAGTTAGTAAACAAATATAATTAAATCTTAACTATTTGTATTTTAATTCCAAACTTTAATTTTATTAATTTAAATAGTTACTATTTAAATATTATTAAATCTTAACTATTTGTATTTTAATTCCAAACTTTAATTTTATTAATTTAAATAGTTAGTATTTAAGTATTATTAAATCTTAATTATTTGTATTTTTTTAAAATTCAGTTGATTAATTTAAATTTTATATACAGGTTCAATTATAAACTCTTAATTATTTGACAATTAAACTAAATTCATATACTTAATTTAAAGATTGAGTATTTAAGTATTATTGAATTTTAATTATTTGTAGTTTAATTAATATTGAAATTGATAGATTTCAAGATTAAGTTGGACATTCTAATTTGTAATTAACATTTTAACACTGACCAACATAACGTTCGAAAGGTGAACTTGACCGTTCGAACTTATGACACACGTTCGAATGGTAAATGTGTACCATTCGAACGTTACTGGCACAAATTCCAGTCGTCTTCAACCTCCGAAAATCCCAACATATATATCACTCATTACATCAAATGAAAGCACACAATATCACAAACTCAGTGCAGCAAACGAAAACACTTATATTCAAACCAAAATGAGTCAAAGATAGCATAAATACCTGGTTTTGATAGATGAAATTGCAAGAGTACACGTAATGCCCAAAACCTTGAAAAAACTCTTCAAAAAATAGTAAAAATAACCTCTTAATCCGAAAATATACTAGATGGATGAAAGCAAATAATATTTGGGGGCTGGATTGAGAGAGAATGGCGCTGGTTATATGGGAAATGAACTCGAAGCAACACTGGGAGCGGTGAGACAAGCGCGAGATTGTGAGGTTCTGTGGTCTAAATGTAGAACATTTACGTTCGAACGGTAACTTACTAATCGTTCGAACATGAAAGTATTTTGTGGGAAAGTTTTCCCCTGTGATTTTAACGTTCGAACGTTAATATCCCGTGTACAAAAACGTTCAAACGCACAATAGTAAGCGTTCGAACGATGTTCAAACTCAGACTCAGTGTACTTTTTTATTCAATTAAAAATTGGATTTGCACTAGATTATAGCTACTGATGTCCTATAAAAGTTCCAAGCCAAACTGAATCAAATTAAAGTGCATTTCTTTCCAAGAGTACAAAACCTAAGACATTCTATGTAATCGAAATGAACTGTTTTTTATCTGATTAGGTTTACAAATTCGAGATGTCAAGTAAAATAATAATGTTAAATTGCTAAATAAGACGGAGGAAATGCTTACAAGCTTCTTATCTCGGAGACAATGATTAAGAATTATCTTAAAAAAATGCATATCTTATCTCAGAGACTGTACTTCACTGCAGAGTCTCTTTGCCATACGATTGTTTAGTTTGATTTAAAGAACAATTGACATACGATTGTTTAGTTCAATTTAATGAACAACTTGACATCAATAGCTATAACATATATGCTTGATTATATATTATAATCAAATATTACTATATATTACCTAATATGTTAATATATCCTAATATATATAACATATATATACTATCATATAATATAATGTCATCTATAGTGCTAGAATAGAGAGTGTTAGTTAATTAGCTTATAACTAAAATATAATTAGCTTAATATACTAAAGAACTCATAACATGTATTTACCATAACACTATTATATGTTACCTAATATTATTATATAGAGAGCTCTATATAGTATACTATATTATACTACATCATATAACTTATACTATATATAAGTTAATATAATATAATATAATATTATCTACTAAATGAAAATATACTATATACTATATTATAAATAATAAATATAGTAATAATGAAAAATTATAATGATAAAAATATAATCTTTTAATAATAACGGAAATTACAGTTAATACGTTCGAATGGTAAGTTAATACCATTCGAACGATATTGCATATATAAGTTGCCGTAGACGTCATTTTCACAAAAGCCAAATGTGTGCATTTCGTACGTTCTCCGCCGTTAACCGTCGATCTCTGTCGTCTTCTCTGACGTAAATATACCCACTCGAAGCCAATTGATCTAGGCACTGGTATTCTTCTTTTTCAAAGCATTTTACCGTTTAGATTTAGGTTTTGATGGATTATTTGTTTGAATTAGGATAAACTGATTTTTCCATCAATACTCATCGTAGATTTGCTTTAATCATTTGTATGAAGGTCTATTTAGGTTTGTATTTGATTTATTTGGGTGAAAAATCCATGGAATCGAAGGATTCCATGGATTTCAATGGCTGAGTTGACTCGGCCTGGACGCCCAAATCGATTCGAATATCGTTCGAACGCTACATAAAGCATTCGAATGGTATTCACTAACCGGTTGAACGTTTGTTTAGGCGTTGAAATGTTCATCACAAAACAATGCAACTGTTCGACCGTTCATCCAAATCGTTCGAACGGTATTTACATAGTTGAACGTTGTTTTAGACGTTCAAATGTTTGGGCCAAGTAGTAACCCGTTCGACCGTTCATGTAAACGTTCGAACATTAGATAGACCGTTCGATCTCTACCGTTGGGTGTTCGAACGGTAAACGTTAAATATTCGAACGTTGTTTTACACGTTCAAAGGTACAGTTTTACCATTCGATCACTATTCCAGAAGTTCGAACGGTATAAACTATTTTAGTAATATTTGTTAATTGTTTTTTTTCCATATCATAGTTCCAATCAATTTTAATTAAAAATAATTTCTATATTATAATACAATTAAAGCCATAATTTAAAAATATAAAATTTAATATTAATGTTTCTATTAATATTAATCACATTAATATTAAATAAAGTGATATTATTTTTTAAAAGTTATTTTGTTCACAATGTCTCACTTTATTAAATTGCTATTCCTTGATGTGTACTGTGAATAGTTATTTAATGTATTTTTATTGTTAATATTGTGTATCTAATTTTTAATTGTAAATTTCAGGTTGATTATAATGTCTTCTTCTAGCCCCGATGACGGCGGGACGTAAGCGACGCAATCCTGGTGAGACTAGTAGTGGTCCGGTCAGGGAGAGGACTGTTTCATTGGAGCGACCAGTGAAAATTTCTGATTTCCAGAGTCTTGTCTGGGAGGGGCATTCACTGCCAGCAGTCTTCAGCGATCGTGGTTAGGGACCTATCCTAGACGCACAGGAGGAAGCATGGGAGCTAGTCTCCTATATTGACATTGTTGCTGAGTTCTATAGAGAGCTCGGTAGTGCTAGCCCTGATGACGAAGGGGCCTACAGGATCTCCGTTAGAGGAGTACCTGTTGTATTTTCACGGGTACTACTTCCTGAGCATCTCGGTATTCCTAGGCTGCCAAATGCATATCCGAATGTGGTGCCTAGAGAGTTTGATCCTTCAGCTGAGGTGGAGACAGCTGAGGAGGAGGCATCAGTTTATACTGATGAGGTCAATACCCTTGCTGATCATGAGGTGAGGGATTTGGTTGTTGGTCCAGATGCTCCACCGTATGACGAGATGAAGAGCATGAAACAGGCAGATTTATCCTCTTTTTTCAAGATTTTGAATTTGATAATTGCCAACAACATTGACCCTCGGCAGCACAAGACAGAGGTTGGCATTGATCGGACGAAATTTATGATACGGGTCGCTCGTGGCATTCCTATCGACTTGGTGGGGTATATATTCAATAGGATTCAATTAGAGTCTCGGTACATTTCGATGGATATACTGCCATTCGGGATCCTGATCACCCGATTTCTACTATTTGCTGGTGTTGTGACTGATGTTGCCGAGCGTAAACGGGAGTCGATGGGACCGATAAACAGCACCACCCTCTCACGCAGCACGGGACACTCGAGACTGCGTCTTCGTGGACATGTTCCAGATTCGGTTGATCCTTAGAGAGATGCAGAGCCGGGAGATCATGGAGTATCAGCTGCTGGGACATCCACACAGGCCGAGGCATTAGTAAACAATGTTACTCATGAGGAGATGGCTGAGATTGTGCGTGCAGCGATCAGCGAACAGACATCAGTAGTGATTGATGCAGTACGTATGGAGATCCATTTTACTATGTCTGTGCTTCGTACACAGATTGATGCCATGTCTGTGACTCAGGTCACCATCAGTACTCGACTGACAGAAATAGAGGAACGTATAGCTGCAGTCGAGGAAGTGTGCAAAGACTTGGGTCTTAATTAGTACCTTCTATCTTTTTTTATTTATTTAGTTATTGTTTTAAGTATGGACAATATTTTGTATGTTATAAATTCAGTATTAATTAACTATGAAATAGTATTATTTTATATTTTCTGAACTAATTATTAATTTATATTATTCCTATTATTTAATTAACCAATTTCTTATATTTACTAGTTAATATAAATATAATTCTACAAAAAAAATAAAAAATAAAAAATAAAACCCCTGGTCACCGTTCGACCCCTTCAAATCATGTTTGAACCGTGTTGATGTATCATTCGAACGGTTAAACTTTGACGTTCAAACGATGCATTAATTTCCCTCTAAAAAAATTTTACTTAACGCGCCAAAATTACGTTTAAACGGTAAAATTTATACGTACGAATGGTATATCTTTAGTGTTCGAACATTTAACTAATTTGGGACAAAATATTTCGTCCCTAACTAGACCGTTCGAATGCGTTTGAACGGTCTGGACAACCCGTCATTTTTTGATTCGTTCCAAAATCTAACTTTTTGGGACGATTTTCATTTCGTCCCAAACCAAAATCATCCCAAAATCTATTTTTTGTTGTAGTGGTGGTATATAGGGCTTATGAATAGCAAAACTCTTAATTAATTACTAGTCTTTTACTTGTGCAGTTGAATAGATTTCCTTATTTTAAATATCGATCAAATTATATTTACATTTATATTCTATACTATATTTCGTATTTCAAAAAAATCTTCGATTCTTCTTGACGTTTGGGATGAAAAGTTACTAAAGTAATTTTTTCAATTCCCTTCCATGCATTTGTACGTAATCTTTAAATTTAAAGATCTATCAATGTGATGTACAACTGTTTTTGTTGGAAAAAACTACATGTGACTTCCCTACCTAAACGTACGGTGGTCATAGTCCGCCTACTGGAAGCCAGGCAAGAGGATCATGTGTTAGATAATTTATTTTATTTAAAACGGGATGTAAAAGTTTTAGTACTTAATTAATTCTAAACAAAAAAAGATTAAAATAAATTACAAGAAAAATGACTTTTTGGATCTAAAGAATTTCAGTTAACGCTCAAATTGAAGTTAAAATATATAATATGCGGCGAAAGTCAGTCTTGAAGGGGGGAGGACTGATGGAAATGCAAGAAGGACCAAACACTTACACCTAGAGGTTGATCGAGTTATTGGAAAATCTCTTGATTTTAGAGATGAGGCTTGTTGGCAAATTCATTGATTTTAAAAAATGAGTCAAATCCCTTGATTGTAGGAGATGAGACAAATCCCTTGATTTTAGGGATGAGGTGGATTTGAGGAAGTAACCGAGTTGTTGCTTCCAAAAATTAGAGATTTTACCAATTTGTTAATTATTAAATTTATTTCATTAATTTTAGGGATTGTTTCCCTTAGATTTAGGGGTTTGAATTATTTTAGATTAAGATCTAGATTGGGGGAGGGTTAGCCAAACCCTAACTCTATTTATTTCAATTTTGTATTGTATTGTATTTTCATTATACTATTTTTTAATAAAATTTTAAATACTTGTTGCCGAGAATTGAGTGCTAGTTTGAGTTAGTCTTAATTTTCATACTCTAACCAATTCGGATCTTAGTGTTGCCCCGAAGCAACTCTTAATTCATCCATCCAACACGACCGTAAACACCTAAATGCAAGTGAGGCTTCCATCACGTGGTTGTGGGCCACCCTCATTCTCTAATTCCAAGCCCGATGCCATGTGTGTAACCAAACAGGGCACACTACCCTTCGGTGCTTTCACCATTTTGATTAGTCCTTTCACAACGACTCTCCTTCCAACATGAATTTATACTTCATAGCCCCCTTGCAAAAATCAAACAACAATTGGTTTATTGACTCCGGTGCATCTCATCATCTTCCATCCGACTATGGGATGAGGCCTTTCATACTGCATGTTATCTCATTTATCATATGCCAACATCCCTTTTAAGCCATGCCTCTCTAAGAGTCTTTGGCTGTGTGTGCTGGCCTAATCTCAGCCCTTATAATAAACACAAACTCCAACCTTGTTTCACTCAATGTGTCTTTATTGGGTATAGTTTGAAACATAAAAGCTACAAATGTTACAATCCTATAACCGGAAAAACAATAATTTTAAGAGATGTAGTCTTTCAAGAGTCTGATTTCCCTTTCAAAGCTCCAACCCAAATCTACACCTAACCAAGTTCCTGAGCCATCTCCCATCTCCATACCACTGGTTCAACCCATGCATCTATAGCCAGCTTGCGTGGAAAGTGATTTGGTGCAAGCCGAATCCTCAAGCCCATCAACAGAGCTCATTTGGGCCCAACACGACATCTCCACCTCAATCCCCTGTTTTCCCCCAAAACATTGAATCCCTAATCACTACTGCATCTTCAGCTCCACTCACCACCATTTAAACTCTACAATCGCAAAACCTAAATGTCCCCAACGATTCCATATGGGATGGACCCCCACAAGAAAGGCAGGCCTAAGGTTAAGTTCGTCTGCTGATGCAGGGGAAATCTCTTGATAGCTGCCCATTGTAACTCCTCCTCGTCCTCCAATATCGATTCCGCATTTGAAGGTGTTTCAAAGGACTCTTCCGCTCCTCCAATCTTGAAGTACTCACTCCCATTCGATGTCGCCATAGCCTGAGTTTCTTTCTCACTCTCACTCACTCTCTCTCTCTCTCTCTCCCCCCCGCTCTCCCTCTCTCTATTATAATGTTTTTCTATTATAATAGAATACAAACAAATACAAATGGGGACTTAACGGTAAATAAGAAAATTAACAGGAAAAAAAAAATAATCAATGTTTACAATTAGATAAACACTTATAAAAGATAATATATATATATATATATATACACATGGAGAGCGGGACTCTTCGGATTTGGAATTTAGATGGGATGACGTATTGGGTGATCGAAAGGTTATGAGTACGTGAGGTAATAGCTTTCGTAATGTTGGGATGATTGTACGTGGGATGATTGAATATAATTTATTACCACTTATTAATATTATTTTAAATTTGTAAATCTTATATATTCGAGGTATTGGCTTCATAAAAATTAATATATTTTTAAATTTTAATAAATTTATTTAAAATAAATTTGTATTGGATTCATCAAATGAATCTTTGAAAAGATTTGAATTACTGTATTTGTTGCTCTTTTTTCAAATTTAGAGGTTTATTATTCTACTTTCAAACTAATATTTTATTCTAATTTTAATAGATAATGGTTTTATTTTATTTTATTTTAAATTAGTTGGGAATCAATTATTTAAGTACTAAATTAAATTATTAATGTGCATATGATTAATATAATTACAAAATATGAAAAAAAAATTAAAAATATTATTATATTATTATTTTGATGAATCTAATGACTAATCCAATATGAAATTATAAATATGAAGGTTTTGGATTTATGAAAAATTTGTACTTTTTATCAAATTTTAAATATGAATTTGATAAATCCAATACTAGTGCTTTTAGTGCCAATAAGCAGGCTGCTATCGTCTAACTTATTTGTGTCAATTTTACCCTTGTGTTTGTGTTTGTTTTCCGTTAACGTCCCTCGGCAGTGGTCATTTTACCGATCTTGCCCCTGCTGTTATATTTGTTTTCCCTTTATGAATGCTCAGTAGTCGGTATTTACCATCTGTCTGCTTTTTCACGATTCTGCCCTTATATTATTTTTGTTTACCAATTTTATCCGTTGCTTCCAATCTGTTTGGCTCGCATATTTACGATTTTGCCCTTACTTTTCTTTTAAATACGGCTTCATTCTGTAAATAAAACAGCGTTTGTCCTTTTTTTGTTTTTTTCCTTCAATTTGATCCTTCTTTCTTTCATTAAATTTCAATTTATTTAAACTTTTATTTTATTTCACTATTTACACCAACTCTATACAACTGTAAAAATTTTCTCCCCCAAAAAAGCCCTTCTGGTTTCCACAGAATGCCGATTCTTCTTTCTTCTTCTTTTTTTTTTTTTTTTTTTTTTTTTTTTTTTTTCTAATCAAGCTTATAATATATATTAAGGATAATTACAGAAGAGGGGGTGGATCCTTTCCACTGTCCAGATACAAAAAGCAATGAGGAACTGAAAAGAGGGGTAGGTTACCGAACACAAGGTTCGTAGCTGCCCACTGCGCCACTGAGTGCGCACATCGATTTTGAGATCGATGTATTTTGGTAAATTTCCAAGATGGGTGATCTTTTGCATATGATCTGATATCTTCTACGATGGGAGAGATTGACCAGAAAAGGGTAGAATCTTTACAATCAATAGCCGAAAATACTGACTGAGCATCACCTTCGATTGTTACTGAGCTTGAGGTAGATTGAAAAGAACTACTGGCCATGACAGTTGCAAGTAATGCCGCCTTTGCTTCAGCTACCAACGGGATGGAAGAGGCGATTTTTTCTGTGTATATCTTCAAAATATCACCTAAGTGATTTCTTTGAATTGCTGATGCTACAGAAAAATCATTTCTCACTGCTGCGTCAAAGGAGATACTAAAGGATCCAATGGGAGGAGGGTTCCAAACGAGAGCTGGAACTTTGGTCAGCGAGCAAATGGACCAGGCGTTTCTGTAGCTTTCATAAACTGTGGCGAGCTGCTTCTTTATTTCTTCCAGAGAAAAGCTTGAAGAATTGTGGACTTTCTCATTTCGGTTTTTCCACAGAAGATCCAGAAGAACGACTGCATATAGTTGGAAATGGTGGGTCTCATTCTTCTGTAGGCCCAGGATTTTATCCGGATAGATAATCATTTTTATCCAATCTTCAATGGAGTGGATTGGCAGTCTGTCTATATTTAAAGGCCAGCTACCTTGTTGCCATAGTATTCTGACAATAGGACATTTAACAAATAAATGAAGTGTTGTTTCCTCCTCCTGGTCGCAGAAAGTGCATTCCGTGTTGACTTGCTGAGAGATTCTTTCATTGATCTTCGCCTTAGTTGGTAAAATATTCCACAGTATTTTCCATAGGAGGAGCTTATGACGGTCATGGACTTTTAGATTCCACAAAGGCTTAAAGAGAGAGTTTTGATTTTGGTGAACCGATTCATGGTAGTCGACTTGTGCGTGATAAGCTGTCTTCACTGAGAATTTCCCACTATGATTGAGTGCCCATATTTCTTTATCTTCGCCATGCGATGTTTGAGACAGTGGGATCTTCAAGATTTCCCTTATGCTGGTTTGATCAAATAGGCTTTGCAATTTTCTCCTATCCCAGGATTTTGGGTGGTTTTGGATGAGATCAGAGGCTTTGACAAGGGGGTGCATGGTATCCATATCCCTGATGGGAGTAGGCTTGTAAGTTTTCAAAGTAGGAATCCACGGATCTTGCCAATTATTGACCAATTGACCATTTGAGATTTGGAAGCACCTTCCTTTTAAAAGCAGATCTTTTGTCTTTAGAATGCCTTTCCACATTGTAGAATCTGAACTTTTTGGGTTTGCCATCCAGAATGATGTGTTCTTTAGATATTTGGATGATAGTATAGAATGCCATATTCTAGATTTTGATCCACTTATTTCCCAACCTGTTTTTGCTAAGAGAGCCATGTTCATGTTTTCTGTTGATCTGATGCCCAGTCCCCCCATTGTTTTCGGTAGACAGATAGATTTCCATGACTTCAGGGTGAGATTGTGAACTTTATCTTTCGAGAAGCCCCACCAAAATTTTTTTTGCATTTGATCTAGAGTCTTGCATACTGATTTTGGGATTTGGAAAGTATACATGCTGTAAGAGGGAATGGAGCTTGCCACTGATTTTATCAACATTGTTCGCCCTGCTTGTGATAGGAGTTTTGCTTTCCATCCTTCTAGTTTTTGTCTAACTTTGTTCAGCAGATCTGCGTAATTTTCTCTTTTTCTTCTGTTAAAGGAAGTTGGAAGGCCCAAATACTTCATTTTTGCCGAGGAAGCTTTATAAGGGAGCCAATTTGAGATTTCAATTTTGTCTTGGTTGCTTGCATTCCTTGTGATAAAAATGGAAGATTTTGAGAGATTTATTTTTTGACCTGACCAGCTTTGATATTCTTCTAGACATTCTGCTATTGCCTTTGCATTTTTTTTCAGAAGCTTTTGCGAAAATGATTATGTCATCTGCGAAGAGTAGATGGGAGACTGGCGGGCTGGTTCTACTTAATTTAATCCCTTCGATCTTTTTTTGTGCTTCAGCCCTTAATATTAGTCTAGATAAAGCTTATGTGACTAAGGTAAAAAGGAAAGGCGATATCGGGTCTCCTTATCGTATGCCTCTCTCTGCTTTGAAGAAACCTCTTGGTGAGCCATTGATCGTCACTGAGAATGTAGCCGTTGATATGCACTCCTTTATCAAGTTGATCCAGTTTAAGCTGAAACCTAGGCAGTTCATAACTTCAAAAAGGAAGTTCCATTCCACTCTGTCAAAAGCCTTTTCCATGTCCAGTTTTATGGCCATCAAACCTTTTTTCCCAGATTTCTTTTTCAGTAGATGGAAAAGCTCATGTGCAATCATTGTGTTTTCTTTTATATTTCTTCCTGGGACAAATGCTGTTTGTAGAGGGGATATTATTTTGGGAAGCAGCTTCTTTAGTCGATTTGCCATGATTTTGGTTATGATCTTGTAACTGACATTTGTGAGGCTAATAGGGCGGTAATGGCTTGGGGAGCTTGGACAAGATGATTTGGGGATCAGCGCGATATTTGTATGGTTCATCTGTCTTAGAAGCTTTCCACTTAGAAAGAAATTTTGGATTGCCCGAGTAACTTCCACTTTTATGATGTCCCAGTAGTGCTTGAAAAAGAGAGCTGTCATGCCATCAGGGCCAGGAGCCTTGTTGTTTGGGATTTGTCTGAGAGCACTGAGAATTTCTGCTTCGTCCGGGATTTTGTTGAGCATATTGTTTTCTTCATCTGTTATTTGCTTTTCGAATAATTGACCCAATTGTTCCGGAATTTGAGGCTTTGATGAAGTATATACAGATTTAAAATAATCTATGAAAGCTGATTTAATGATTAAAGGGTCCATAGACCAATTACCTGGCCCCAATTTGATTGATTCAATGGCATTTCTCCTTCGACGAATCGTGGTTGTCAGATGATAGAATTTTGTGTTGAGATCCGTTGAAGTGAGCCAAGTAATACGGGATTTTTGCTTCCATAGTATCTCCTCATTTGCTCTCAATTTTTGAATTTTGTTCTGCAATACAGCCTCCAGCTCTTGATTCCTTTGTGTTAGCGTGCTACTTTGAACTTCTAGTAATTCTTTTTCTGTCTGGGAGATGTTATTCTGAATGCGCCCGAAGTGAATTTTGTTCCACTTTTTTAAGGCTTCCTTCGTTGAGCTTATTTTCTTGCATAGAATGTACGCAGGATTGCCTTGAAAAGTTGTATTCCACACTTCTTGAATTATTTGTTTGCTCAGCGACTCCCGGGTCCAGAATTCCTCGAACTTGAAGGATGAAGCATATCTCGAGTTAGCTGAAGTGTTGAGTAGAATGGGGTGGTGGTTAGATGCTGAGGAAGCCAGGTGTTGCAGAGAAGCATCAGGAAAAAGAAGTCTCCATTCTTGGTTGACAATGACTCTATCTAATCTTTCTTTAATAAGAGCAACTCCTTTTCTGTTGTTTGTCCAAGTAAACTTTGGCCCTGTGAATCCGATGTCTATAAGTCCATTGCGATCCATTAGTGTTTTTAAGCCACTATTCTGGTTGATATGAACTGGCCTGCCCCCATATTTTTCTGTCTGATTTATCAAATCATTAAAATCTCCCATGCATGCCCACGGACCCGGAAAGTTTTGATAGATAGAGTCAAGGTGACTCCAAAATTTTTCTTTTTGATTCGAGTGAGCCGGACTATATACATAAGTAAGCAACCAAGGATGGTGTGAAGGATCAGAGTAAACAAGAACAGAGATAGCATTTACATTAATATTCACAGGTTCCAGATCAACTCCCGGACGCCATAATAACAACAAGCCCCCTTTTTTACAGACAGCAGGCGAGTGCACAAAAAGATGGAAACCAAGACTATTAACAACAAAATTAGTGTGGTCATCCGACACTAAGGTTTCCGATAGGAAAATGACATCCAGATTATGTGATCTAATATTAGCCCTTAGAGTTCTAATTGCCTTGGGTCGGGCGAGCCCTCGGCAATTCCACGCTAAAGTCCTCATGGAATCTTTGGAGGCATGTTTGAGCTTGCCTCAAGAGCTGACTTGGACTTTTTCTGGGTCTGAGTTGCTGGTCTAGAATACGGATTCACTTTTCCTTTTCCCTTGAATTTTTTTTCCTTTCCACCTGTACTGTTTTGCATAGCCATGAGAGTAAGTGCTGAAATAGCTTCCTCTGTTTTTGACTGAGCTTCATCTGCTTCCTGTTTGTTTGACTCAATTTTTTCCAGTTTTATCAATCGTTGTGACTTTCTCTTGGGAGCCTCCTTATTCTCTGCTAATAACATTCTTTTCAGAGGAAAGGTGCAGTTGAGCTGATCTGTAGATGGGGGGGTATGGGATGACTCTGAGTCAATTATGATAACCTCATTTGGACTGTCTGTAGAGAGTTGTTGGCCTGGTATGTTTTCATTCAGCACCGGGGTGATCACCTGAGCATTATTTTCCTCATCGTTTTGAGTGGACCCTCCTATCGTAGCCGGTTCTATTTCTTTCTGAAACAAGGGTATGGAATTCATCTTCATGTTTTTCTGTGGTGGCTCAATAGAAAAATAATTGCTGTTTTGTGAGAAATGAGGAGTTATAGAGAGGAGATTTTTTGACGTTGATTCCGGTTGGTCCATGAAGAGAGGACGAGTTTCAATGCTGCAGGTTTGAGGCCGAGTGGATAAACCTTCCAGTCTGGACGTTGACTCATAAAAGTGCTTTATTTTCCCTTCTTTCTGATCCTGTAGGGCCGAATAGACCTTCTTCCACTGTGCTCTCCATGTGGCATTTCTTCTAGTGGATAGAGACTCTGATGGAACGGGTTTGACAGGATAGAGTAGCTATGATTCTAACAGGGGCTGCGGCATTACTCCGTGAGTCAGCAGGGGGACATTGTTTCGGTAAGTACATGGGATATCGGACTTGGTAGATGAAATAACAGTGTAAGGTATTACTCCGGATGGTGGGGTAATAAATGAGGAAAATTCACTGTAGCTGGACTGTGCTTGCTGAGTGTTTGGCGGTTGAGAAAATGAGAGGATGTTGCTCGTGTCTTGTTTCCCATGCAGTGAGGATGGAGGAAAAAAGTTTCTCAGTTCCATATGATTCCCTGATAGGTGGATGTCTTCTTCTTCACAACTGTAAGATTGCAGGTTTAGAACCGATGAGGATCCTCCATATTCCTTCCCGCTTTTGCCGCTGACCTCTTCCAGTTTTTTTTAGATTCCTATTGCGAGTTCGGCACTTGGCGCATTGTTTTGGGATGGCAGGATATCTTCGGACTCCATGTTACCCGCTTCATCCTCTGTATTTTGCATTGAGGGGAGGTTTTGTGGAGAGTAGTATTCTGCTCTTAAGGCTGGCCCGAACCTTATCTTTTGTAATGTTGAAGTGGGAAAACCACAGAATATTTGGGAGTGACCAAGTCGACCACATGCATAGCAGAAATCAACTAGCTTTTCATACTTAAAGGCAATCCAAACTTCTTTGTTTCCAAAACGTTTGAGTGGGAAGCCTTTCTTCAGAGGAATCGTTACATCGATGGCCACTTTAATTCGGATAAACTTGCGGAAAGCCAATCCATAGATCGGGTCAACTTCTACTTTTATAAGTTTTCCTATCACTTTCCCAATGTCTACTGCATTTTCCAGATTGAAGTGATCTAGAGGGAGTCCATCCAACTGGACGTTAAAGATGGCTTCATTTAAGCTTACTTCTTCTATGGTTGCTCCGGGTGACCATTGTTTTAAGATCATGAGGTGACCCTTAAAGTTCCAAGGGCGTTGATTTAGAACTCTAAGCTTGTCTTGAGGAGTTCTAAAGGTGAATATAAATTTGTTTACATCCATGTCTTCAATCAGAAAGTTTTGTACAAATTTCCATGAGGCTTTTATGCATGAATGTATGGCAAATTTATTCAAGGGTCTATCGGCAACTAACCTTCCCACCAGAATCTTTTCGGATGAAGACTTGGCTGCTTCCGGAGTTGTTTTAAGCTGAAGGTCTTGCCACGATAGAGCTTCGGTTTGTGAGATGAGTGCTTCGATATCCATCGTTCACGTTGTTGGAACCAGAGGAGAGCTGCTTTAAAGGCAACTTTGAGGGCAACAGATGGGACGAGAGGATCTCCTATAAAGTGCAGCAAGGAGTGCAGAAGGGAGGAGTTAAAAAGCAGCAAGGAATGCAGAAGGGAGGAGAGTATTTCCTATGGAGGAAAACTCGGTGAGACTTTCATCTGGTTAAGAGAAAGGGGAGAGGAGTTTGAGAGCGTCATGGAACGAGACGCGGATCGATTCTTCTTTCTTCTATTCCTTCTTACCGACAGTCAATTTCGTATTTTTCATTTCCGCCGCTTCAGCTTCTGTTTTAAGTACCCACTTTGCTTCACAGATTCTACCCCTTCTAATTACAGTCTCTACTATTTATTGAAAGCTTCAAATTCTCACATCTGTGAACACTGGTTCTTTGCTTCTTCTCAACCTTGGCATCAGTACGGTATGATTCATTACACTGGTTTTCTCAGTTAATTTTGTAAGTGGATTGCTTATAGTTTAGTACTATATACGAACAAATATAGGGAAATTAGTATTCAATTTACAAAAAGTTTTTAAAAATTTAACTCCAAGATTTTAATAAATTTGTTAGCAAAAATAAATTTTTAAAGATATCAATTTGAATGCTACACATGGTTAAATTCCAATCATAAAAATTTTATTCTACTTATATGATTAAATAATTTCATTCTTAAAAATTTATTTTATAATTTTAAAACTAACACAATATTTATTTATTTTGGAGGCGATAAATATACAACATACGCAATTAACAACATAATATTAATAATTAGTTCTAATATATTGTTACTTAGTAGAACTTATTAATACTATTAATACAATCTTTTTACACGTCTGCATAAAGTTGTAGAAAATTAGGATAGAAAACACTGAAATAATATTTCCGTACCAAAATGCAAGACAAAATTTGATTTTCATTCCTACATTTTGAAGTTTCAAATGAGGAAAATAAAGAATTTTATAAATAACTTTAAATTCAATCCTTATTGGAGGGACCATTCCAACCGAGGGGCCCTGGAGCATGTAAAAAGGGCTCATCATACATTAAACACCAAGAAGCGTAGAGTTTGGGCCCAGCACGAGCCCAAAAGTCACGAAAGGATGGATAAAAGGAATTCAAAAAGAGACATACATGCCACCACCTTTAACGGAAGAATAAAAACAGCAAGAAGTGATAGGATTATTCAAAATCCTAAGTCTTGATCTGTGCCGATAAATCCTGGACGAGATATGCACGGCAAATGAGCCTTCATATATAAGTAATTTTTAAGGTTTAAAGAAGAATAATTTTTAAAAACTGACTTTAGCATCAGAGTGTTTGCACGAGGAGCCCTTTCGAGTTTCCACAAAGAAGAACGACTGAGCTGTGGGAGATTAGAAGTGAGACACGTCCCAAACGCCTATGTTATTGTCTTTTAGGACCTGACGTAATTAATATGTTAATCACAAATAAATTCAAAATTAATTTGTATATGAATTAATATACTATTGATCTTTCTTAATATAATAATTAGTCAAAAAAAATATAATAATTAGTTACTTAAATATATAAATTTATTAATGTTAGTATATAATTAATTACTAGTCTTTTACTTGTGCATTTGAATAGATTTCCTTATTTTAAATATTGATAAAATTTTATTTACATTTATATTCTATACTATATTTTGTAATCTTTCAATTCCCTTCCATGCATTTGTAATCTTTAAATTTAAAGATCTATCAATGTGATGTATAACTGTTTTTGTTGGAAAAAACTACATGTGACTTACCTACCTAAACGTGGTCTACCTACTCGAAGCCAGGCAAGACGATGTTATATAATTATAATTTATTTTATTCAAAACCGGGTGTAAAAGTTTTAGTACTTAATTAATTCTAAAGAAAAATAAAATGAAATACACTAAAATAAAAATGACTTTTTACGTAGTCAAGTGGTGATCAATTTTGTTGATATGATGTACCGTGAGAGCATTTTTAATGGATTATCTAAATGTAAATGTAAAATTTACACAATATGACACGATTTTACATTTATCTATTCTACTCAAAACTTATTTTCATATTGAATTATCTATATATTAGTCAAAATAATAATAAAATATTATAAATTTAATAATATTTTTTTAAAAAAATTTTCTATTAATTTTTTTTCTAAATTAAGAGAGTATATGAAAATACATTATTATTTTTTATTAAATAATATGGAGAAATAATTCAGGAAGAAGAATGAGAATGAGGTGGAAGAATAGAGGGAACGAGAGAGTGTATAAAGATGTTATTTTTTATTCATTTGGATGTGAAATAGTAACAATCAAATTTCGTTGTAAAACTTAACTTTACTGTATCTAAAAGTCAAAATTTTTGAAATTAGATAATCTAATATAGAGCATTTTCAAGTTCTATTAGTGAAATTTCTTATTGGATTTGCATTTGCATAATCCAATGATGATGCTCTTAGACGCGAAGGATGAGATATACAGTATGGCTAATTTCACTTATGTCACAATGGAGTAAATAAAAAGGGCATTCAGTCCTCACGTAAATAGTGGCCAAGGTAGCGGCCAGTGAAGAGGAGGGTACTAAGTAGAGAGAGTCATGAAAAGGATACAAACATGGAACAAGAAAGCTTTATTTTATTTTTTTATATCTGTGAGTGTTCGGGTTAATTTGCTTGCACCTCAACTAATCTCACAGGGTCCTAAAGTTAATGGCCAATTAAACTTCAGTAGCCCAAGGGTACTCGAATTGATGACCAAGACAATGGAGTTGCAAACAAGAGAAAAGAAACAGGTCAAAATATACTTATGCTATGATAATTTGTTATGCTTTACGCTAGGTTATGCTTATTGTTCAAATATTAATGAAAGTAGGCTTAATTATGCTTATTTGTTGTGCTTGTACATTTTTTGAAGAGTGGTGCTACGTACGTTCCCCATTTTGGGACTATTTGCAGTCCGCACGTGTGTTTCAGTTAAATGACCAAAAAGCCACTGCCTCTAGTCTTCAACCATGGGCAATCAGAAAACTTTCGACTTCCAGTTCCACTGGTCTTCAAAAGAGAAATCAGAAATACTCATTTGGTTGTGCCCATCGACGCCCTCCTCCCCATCGGCGACCTCCTCCTCCATTGCCCATCGACAACCTCCTCATCCACTGGCCATTGACGTCCTCTCATCCATGGTTTGGCTCTCTGTTTTGAAAACTCCCCTTCTATTTCTCATCCCAGTCGTTTGCCCAGAATGACTTTGAGCTTTTAAGTCAATAAAAAAATTGCCTTTTCTTATTTTTTTTATAATGTTAGTCTGAAGTCGTTATGATATGTAGAGATAATGGGAAAATTTTCAAGTCCTTTGGGTTTGGAGACAATAAAGAGAGAGAACATTGATCTTGCTTTGCGGGAAAAGAAAATTTTGGGTGAATAGCTTTCCACTAAAGACATTGCTTTGCATGTCTCTTCCAAACTGAAACTCTCATGGGAGTGTTAAAAGATAAGAAAACGAAGCAAGTTTCTCAGTTTCTCTGTAAGGTTCTTGCAAGAACCTTCTGCAATTTCCAGAACAGACGCAGGAAAGCTACTAGAGAAACAATCACACAGAAGACACTCAAGAATGAATGAACAAGATCCAATGGTGAATCTTGCAGATAATCTTTGAGGGATTCTCAACCTCCAAGAAATTGACTTCACAAAAAACCAAAAATACAATCTACCTGCCCACTACTGCTTATATAATGCAGTCGTGAAGCACTTAGCCAATATTTGTTCTTAAACGAAACGCAGGCTACAAATAATAAAATGCTAGCTAAAACACACGGAAAGTTAAACTCCCCGTTTTATTAATACAAAACGCAGCCCACTAAACACTAAACAACACCTCTCTTATTAATCCTCAAAACACATCGTTTTATTAACACATTCCTTTCCGTTAAAACCATTATTTGCAACTCAGCCCAAGTGACTACAAATCCCTGCACTGCACCTCTCCTTCCTTCAACATTCCCTTGCTCAAAGCCTCCCAAGGCACCCGTGACAATCTCCCCTTCTTCAAGGCCTTGCCCACAAGGCACCCGTGACAATCACAAAACAGTGCCCAGCAAATGTGGGTACATGGACCTCAGTTTGTATAAGTATTCCCACGAATTATCCTCTACCGCAGCTCCTATGCACTTTACCAACACCTCAGTACCAGCACGGTTGCCCAACTTCTTCATCCTTCTCTCTAAAATCATTTTAGGTTCAGGCTAAACACAACCTTCATCATCAACTGGAGGAAGAGTGGACAGGGGAGAAATCTGATCTCCCAACTTTTCTTGAGGCAAGAGACATGAAAAACTGGATGTATTTTTTATGTAGGAGGCAAGGTTAACTTGTAAGCCACT
Source organism: Carya illinoinensis (assembly GCF_018687715.1). Classification (NCBI taxonomy): domain Eukaryota; kingdom Viridiplantae; phylum Streptophyta; class Magnoliopsida; order Fagales; family Juglandaceae; genus Carya; species Carya illinoinensis. The sequence goes on from NC_056759.1 coordinate 30,284,264, forward strand.
GAACCAATCTTTTGAATCACTTGAAAGGGACCATAGAATCGAGGGGCAAGCTTCATGTTATGCCTCATAGCTATTGATTTTTGTCTATAGGGGGCTGTAGTCTAAGAAAAACCCAATCTCCTTGCTCAAAACACCTCTTTGACCTCTTTCTATCAGCAAAGAACTTCATTCTATCTTGAGCCTTCTGTAAATTCTCTTTTAAAAAAGACAAAATCTATTCTCTATTCTTCAACTGTTGATCTACAACAGCATTAGCAGTAGTGCCTGCCACATAAGAGAGTAACCTTGGTGGTGACATCCCATATAAGGCCTGAAATGGAGAAATTCGTGTGGAAGAATGCACAGTTGTATTATAATGCCACTCAGCCATAGGCAACCAAGTACTCCAGCTTCTTGTTTTAGAACCAGTATATGCTCTCAGATAAGCTTCTACAGCTTTATTTAGTGCCTTATCTTGACCATCAGATTGAGGATGGTAAGCTGAGCTCATATTCAAGATGGTACCTTGCATTTTAAAAAGCTCTTGCCAAAACTTGCTTGTAAAGACCACATCACGATCTGAGACAATGGTCCTAGGCAGACCATGAAGTTTGAAAACTCTTGAAAAAAATACTTCCGCCACTTTAGTTGCTGTATATGGATGAGACATAGGAAAGAAATGACCAAACTTGGTCAATCTATCCACCATAGTTAGGATGACTGTCATACCATTTGAACTAGGAAGCCCCTCAATAAAGTCCATAGCAATATCTAACCAAGGACTCTGAGGAATAGGCCATGGCTGAAGAAAACCTGCTGGCAGCACATTTTCAGATTTATTAACCTGACAGACTTGACATTCTTTCACCACCCTTCTGATATCCTTTCTCATACTAGGCCAATAAAAATCAAGCTTAGCTTTTTGCAATGTCTTATGATATCCACGGTGACCTGCTTCTGGACTGTGATGCACGTGTTGCAAAACTTTCTTTTGAAACAAAGATCTAGGAACTATAGCCAGTTTCCTTTTTCTTAGAATAAGGCCTTGCTGCACAGAGAAATCCTTATGAACCTGTCCACCTTTTTGCAGCTCATCAAGTAAATGAATGAACTCAAAAGACTCCTTATAACTCTCTTTAAGTTCATCTATCCACAAAGGACTTGGAAATGAGATCATGGCCAATGTAGTTGAATCCTCTTCCATCTTCCTTGAAAGTGCATAAGCTACTTTATTGTCCCTTCCCCTCTTGTACTCCACTTTAAAGTCATAACCCATAAGCTTGGACATCCATTTATGCTGTGCTTCTGTAGCCACTTTCTGTTCCAACAAATGTTTCAAAGCTTGTTGGTCAGTTTTGATTTTAAAGGGCTGACCCAACAAGTATGGTCTCCATTTTCCCATTGCACTCACAAGTGCCAGAAATTCTTTCTCATAGGTTGATAAGAGTAATGCTTTACCCTTAAGAGCCTTATTGAAAAACGCTATAGGCTGATTGTTCTGCATCAACACAGCCCCCAACCTAACTCCTGAAGCATCACATTCAATTGTAAACTCTTGAGAAAAATCTGGTAACCTCAAAACAGGAGGCTGAGCTATAGCATTCTTGAGTTGTAAAAAAGCTTTTTTAGCTTCTTCAGACCAAGTAAAAGAATTCTTTTTTAATAAGATGGTCAAAAGGGCAGCAATTGAACCATAGTTCTTGATAAACTTCCTATAATAGCCAGTTAAGCCAAGAAATCCTCTTAAAACCTTAACTGTTTTAGGAAGAGGCCACTCTATCATTGCTAAAATCTTGGAAGGATCAGCTTTCACCCCTTCCCCAGATATAATATGGCCTAAATAATCAATTTCCATGACACCAAATCTGCACTTAGATCTTTTAGCAAACAAAGAATGTTGCTGTAAAACAAATAAGACTGTCTTTAGATGCATTAAGTGTTGAGTTAAATCTTGGCTATAAACCAAGATATCATTGAAAAAAACCAATACAAACTTTTGAAGAAAAGGTTTAAAGACATGATTCATTAAATCTTGAAAAGTGGCAGGTGCATTAGTAAGCCCAAAAGGCATTACTTAGAACTCATAATGACCCTCATGAGTTCTAAATGCTGTTTTAGGAATATCTTCTTCTTTTACTCTTACTTGATGATAACCTGACCTCAAATCAAGTTTAGAGAAATACCTTGCTCCATACAACTCATCAAGGAGCTCATCAATAACAGGAATTGGAAATTTGTCCTTGATAGTTTCCTGATTTAGAGCTCTATAGTCCATGCACATCCTCCATGTGCCATTAGCTTTATTCAGAAGAAGGATAGGTGAAGAAAATGGACTTTGACTTGGTCTAATCACACCATTAGTCAACAAATCTTGAACAATCTTTTCGATCTCTATTTTTTGGTAGTAGGGATACCTATAGGGTCTTACAGAAATTGGAGCAACTCAATCCTTCAAGACAATTTGATGATAAAAAATTTGAGGTGGTGGCAACCCAACTGGTTCCTCAAAAACATATTGAAACTGTTGTAAAACCTCTTCAACTTCAGGTAAAGGCTACGCCTTCTCTTTATCATTATGTATTGTTACAAGTTGCAAGAGCCACCCTTGCTGCCCAATGAAAGAAGATTTCATCATATGAACCCCAGCTTCTACATGCACCTTGTCAGATAACAACCCTTGCAAGAGCAGCTGCTTAGCACCAATATGAAATTTTTCATTGTTGTAAAATCCCACTGAATAGGACCCAATGTTTTGAGCCATTGCACTCCCAAAATAATGTCACAACCCCCAAGAGTTAGAGCATGGAAAGGAACCAAAAACTTAGTTCCGTGAATGCTAATCATTTTCTTACATGTATCTTGACTAACTATGGTAGTCCCATTAGCCACTTTCACCTGAAGACCTCCATCGTCGATCACCCTCATTTTAGTTGCCTTCACCACCAAGGGATCCAAGAAGTTGTGAGTACTTCCTGAATCTACCAAGATTTCACAAGAAAAAGAACCAATCTTGCCTAGCAACCTCATTGCATTACTGTTAACACACCCAGAAATACCATGAATAGAAACCTCAAGTACCTCAGATTCCTTCCTCACTAACTCTGTCAATTCTTCCAACAGTTGTGGCTCAACTTCTTGCACACTATCAATAACCTCCTGGTCTTCAGCATTTTCCCCATGTAAGAAATACACCTTAGGATTCTTGCACACATGACATGGATTCCACTTCTCATCACAATGAAAACACAATCCTTTCTTCCTCTTTTCATCCATTAGAAAGGCATTAACCTTTCTCAAAGGAAACATACCCTTTGGAGCCTTATTCAACAACTCAGGAGAACCTGTGTTATCACTAGCACCCTTTTCTGAGTACTAGCCATACTGCCTCCAAGACCTTCTCAACGCTAAGACCTATTCTTCTTGCAATTTTGCTAAGCCAAAAGCAACCCCAAGATTCAATGGATTGAACATTTTAACAGATATCTTAATCTCATCTCTCAATCCACTGATGAAACAACTCATCTTATGCCTCTCGATAAACCTTTCAGCTTATTGATAAACCTTTCAGCTTATTTGATAAAGACTCAAACTGTGAAGTACTAACAGAAGTAGTTTGTCTCAGCCTGGTTAAAGCTTCCATTGGGTCATCAAATGTTGATGGCCCAAATCTCCCTTGTAAAGCAACCACTAATGATTCCCATGAATTAAACTGCCCTGAGTCCAAGGCATTTTGATACCACACCAATGCCTCTCCTTGCATATGGTGCGAGGCTACCATCAACTTTTGATGCAAGGGTACTTGAAAGCAATCAAAGTACTAGTTGGCTTTAAAGACCAAACCGGAAGGATCATTTCCACTGAATTGTGGAAATTCCAACCTAATACTTCTCTTAAACACAACCCTATCCTCATGATTCCTAGGCTCACCAGATACCTCTCTGTCTCTAAAAGAATTTACGTTCATAGATTCAACCAAGGAACTCAAAACATTTGAAAACTGATCTAACCATTCGGTTATAGCAGCAATTGCCTGCTGATGACCCTCCAATTGCTTTTGAACCAAATCTTGTTGCTTCTCAGATACTTCTTGGTGACCTTTCAATGCTGCATGCGTACCGTCTACCATCAGAACCTCTCCTCCA